>NW_021633593.1:0-150297 GCF_004799145.2 Neltuma alba
AAGAATATGATTTATCAAATTCCCCCACACTTAAGTTTTGGCACTCCTGGGGCAAAATGAGGGAATACAGCTAAGTCTCAAGCACATTATCGATGAAAAACGTTAAATCATGCTCAGGAATGAAGTGCTTGTGTTCATCAACCACTTCCTTCAAATGTCATCAATAAAGAACCATCACATGCTAAAAGATCAATTCACAGTCATGCAACTTAATCAATGGAAGCAAATAGAAGATAAGATTTCTCATAGGATAAAGTGTTTCCCTCACTCTCATAGATCAAGGTAATTTCTCTCAGGACCATCTAGTTCAGGCTTCACACCATAGGCTTGTAACCATTCTACATCTCCACACCCTAATATGCTACAAGGTCCTGTGAATCAAAGGGTCTTTGCAAGGGTTGTAATGTTGGAAAAGCCAAGTGATGGAAATGGAAATGAATGCCAATGATTGATAGAACATTGCACACGCATCATGGTTCTATCTAAGGCTCATAGTCTTTTGCACAAATCAGATTTTGTTATTCAACACAGCTAAATGAATATAACAATTAATATGAAAGGACTCATTCACTCTTGCCACTCGATCAACTTTTATTTGCCTTTTTTTTTTTCAATTCTGTTTTTTTTTCAGGATCCTTTCGTTTTCCACTTCTTTTTTTTTTTTTTGAAAATGGTAGCAATCTAGTAGCAAGAGTAAAGGGATCATAATCAGTCCCAATCATGCACAGATCATTATCAACGAATATACAACCATTAAAAGGAAACAACCAACTCATCAATTCAGCTATGTGCAGCGTTCATCAATCATGGATGAAATTGAGAGAATAGTGAAGGCTCAAAGGGTTAAGCAATGGATTTAATGTGTATAGGCTGCTGTTTGGGTTAAAAGGGTTTTGAATGAAATGCCCTTATCATATTCACAGTTCCAAGTAACTAAAGTAGTCTTGAATTAAGGATAGGAACAAGTTCTAGGAAGTTACTACACTAGATGGCTTAACACATGATTTAAGAAATGAATTAAGGCTCAAAATTCTTCCAACTGGTTTACTCATCCCTCTTCACTTGCCATGAATAAATTGCATGAGGATTTGAACTTAATGCATGAGACAAGTTATTTATGATGTACACTTTTTGGAAATAGATCAATAAAGCAAGGAACTTATACTTGAACAAGTTCTAACATTATTCAAAGAGACGCATTCAAAGCTTAACTGAATTCCATGACAAAGAATTAAGGTAGATGGCTTCCCCCACATGGGTATTGCAGAACAGAGGATAGTGCTATGGATGCTGAATGAACAAGCAAATAGAATTCCAGTTCACTACAAAGTCAGGTTGCTGCAGTAAGGATTTAATCAGTTCACAGAAGATCGAAATTGATAAATCCCTGACTATTTGACAGAAATCCTTTTTTTTTTTTTTCAATTAAGTCTGTTTGTACCAATATCCCAAGTAAAGACTAACAGCAAATCAGATTTATTTCCAGAGTCAAAATTGCTAGGCACGGTAAAAATCAAAGATTACACTCCCCCACACTTTAAACAGACATTGTCCTCAATGTGCCACAAAGGAAAGGGTTCATCATGAAGGAAGGACAGAAAACATTCATTGTTACAAAACAGCACTGGTCTAAATAGGGTTGTGCTCCACATGTGTGACTAAGTGTTATCAGCAGGGAAAAGTAGTAAAACAGAATCAACAAATTTTAGTTCCTTTTTCTTTTTTTTTTTTAAAGAAATCCTCTATTCCCCCACACTTAAATTCTGCAATGTGAAAAATAGAGTAATAATAGGACAATGCAAAATTAGAGAGGATAAAGAGAATAGGGGACAACCAATCTGATTAAGGTGGCTTGTCATTGGCATGATAGTGCTTTAACAAGTGTCCATTGACCTTGTGAACATGTCCAGTCTGCTCATCCAGAATTTCTATCATTCCAAAATTATGGGCTTTGAGTACCACAAATGGTCCATCCCATCTTGTATGGAGTTTCCCTTGTTTGAAAGTAAATCTTGCCTTATAGAGAAGTACCTTATCTCCTTCCTGAAAAACCTTTCTCAAAATTCTTTTGTCATGAAAAATTTTAGTTCTTTCTTTATACAAACGGGAATTCTCATAAGCTTCTAAAACAACTCTTCTTCTAATTCCTGAATTTGCAATTTTCTTTCCTCAGCTGTAGCTTCTAAGTTCATATTACAAGCTTTACTGCCCAATAAGCTTTATGTTCAATTTCAACAGGTAAATGACAAGCCTTTCCATAGATTATTCTGAATGGGGACATACCAATAGGAGTTTATAAGCTGTCCTATAAGCCCACAAAGATTCATATAATCTAAGACTCCAATCTTTCCTATTTGGTTTAACAATTTTCTGTAAAATACCTTGAATCTCCCTATTGGATACCTTGGCTGCACCATTTGTTTGTGGATGATAAGGTGTTGCCATTTTGTGCGTGACTCCATACTTGGACAGCAATGTCTCCATAAGTTTGTTTGCAAAGTGAGTGCCACGGTCACTAACCAAAGCTCTAGGAATCCCAAATCTGCAAAATATATTAGATTTCAGAAACTTCACTACTGTTTGAGCATCATTTTTCCTAGTAGCTACAGCTTCAATCCAACGGGACAAATAATCAACAGCCAGCAAAATATAGGAAAAACCATGTGATGGAGGGAATGGACCCATGAAATCAATGCCCCAAACATAAAAATTTCACAAAATAACATGGGTTGTTGAGGCATTTCTTGTTTTTTAGATATCCCACCAAATTTCTGACATTTATCACAGTTTTTACAAAATTCATAAGCATCTCTGAACAAAGAAGGCCAATAAAAACCAGAATCCAAAAATTTTTCTTGAAGTTTTTCTTGCACTAAAATGACCACCACATGATAAAGAATGAGAAATTCTAATATAGAAGGAATATCCTCATCTGCAACACATTTACGAATCAATTGATCACTGCACAATCTCCACAAATGTGGAGCATCCCATACATAATATTTTGCTTCTCTTTTCAATTTCTGGATCTGAAATTGATTCATGAATGGGGGAACCACATCAGCCACTAAATAATTGACTAAATTTGAAAACCATGGCTCTTTAACAGTGACAACACAAAGCATATGATCAGGAAATGCATCACAAATCAAATCTGAATCATCCATTCCCTTCGAATTATTAGGTAACCTACTCAAATGATCAGCAACTAAGTTTTCTGCCCCTGCCCTATCTTTTATTTCAACATCAAATTCTTGTATTAATAGCATCCATCTAAGTAACCTAGGTTTTGATTGAGGCTTTTTGAACAAGAATCTTACAGCAGCATGATCAGTGAAAATAACAACTTTAGAATGCAATAGGTACTGCCTAAATTTGTCCAGACCAAAAACTATGGCATATAATTCTTTTTCGGTGGTGGTATAGTTGGTTTGTGCCTTATCTAGTGTCTTAGATGCATATGCAATAACTCTTGATAGTTTTTCTACCCGTTGTCCCAGCATAACCCCCACAGCAGAGTTGGAAGCATCACAAGATAACTCAAAGTCTAAGTTCCAATCAGGGGATGCTAAGATCGGTGGAGACACAAGCTTGGCCTTTAACTCGTCAAAAGCAGTCCTGCAACACTTATCAAAGACAAAATCAGCATCCTTTTGCAGTAATTGAGAAAGAGGTAAAGCAATTTGACTAAAATTCTTTATGAAGCGCCTATAGAACCCAGCATGACCCAAGAATGACCTTAATTCTTTAATGTAGTTGGATAAGGTAATGAAGAAATAACTTCTATCTTTGCCTTATCAACTTCGATACCTTGTTGTGATATCAAATGTCCCAACACTATCCCCTTATCTACCATGAAATGGCACTTCTCAAAATTAAGAATTAGATTCTTTTCTACACATTTAGCTAAAGCTTTTTCCAAAGTTCGTAAACAGTCATCAAAACAGTCTCCATACAAGGTAAAATCATCCATGAATACTTCAACACCTTGTTCTAAAAGCTCACTAAAGATAGAAGTCATACACCTTTGAAAAGTTGCAGGAGCATTGCATAATCCAAATGGCATTCTTCGGTATGCAAAGGTTCCAAAGGGGCAAGTGAAGGTTGTTTTGTCTTGGTCTTCTGGTGCTATAGGAACCTGAAAGTATCCACTAAATCCATCCAAGAAACAATAATGAGATTTACAAGCCAATCTTTCCAACATTTGGTCTATAAAAGGGAGGGGAAAATGATCTTTTCTTGTAGAATCATTTAATTTTCGATAATCAATACAAACCCTCCAAGAATTTTGGACCCTAGTTGGAATTAATTCATCTTTCTCATTCTTTACAACCGTGATGCCACTCTTTTTAGGAACAACTTGGACAGGTGAAACCCATTCACTATCACTAATTGGAAAAATAATACCAGCACTTAGCAATTTGGTTACTTCTTTTTTGACCACATCCAATATTAAAGGATTAAGTCTCCTTTGTGGCTGTCTTATGGCTCTAGAATTCTCATGTAATAAAATCCTATGTGTGCATACTGTTGGGTTTATTCCAGGTATGTCAGCCAAAGTCCATCCAATTGCTTTTTTGTATTTCTTAAGAACAGAAATCAGTTTTGTTTCCTCTAGTTCAGTCAAAGAATTAGCTACTATTACTGGTAGCTTTTCATTTGCTTCTAAGAAAACATATTTCAGATTATGGGGTAATGGTTTTAAATCAACATCAGGGGGTTGTTCAATGGAAGGAATAAGCTGTTTAAGTTCAAGGGCACCAAGAAACTTCCCTGTTGTTTCAGTTTCATCATATCTGGATTTGGTATGCTCTTCACTGTCCATAGATATATTCCCATATTGAGTCAGATTCAGTGCTGCATCTTTCTGTATAGTAATTCCTGCATCAATAACCACACAAGACTTAGGTGAGGAAGTGTTTAATTTCCATGAAAAGAAATCAGTCAATGTAGTTTGTCTCAAATTACTCCCATTCTTGGTAATAGGGTTAGTTTGCGTTGGTGATGCAGGATTTGTGCATTGCATTCTACTCTTTGCTTCTGAATTCCTTGAGTCGAATTGTTGCATTTGCTGCCTTAACCTCTGAAACTGATGTGCGGGAGGTACAGCCATGCTATAACATTGTGCATCTTCGTTTGGGGATTCAGATTCAGTTGTTGTAAAATTCTCCAGCAAGCGATCAGATGCACTAGTGCAGCTTTGAAATAATTCCTCACTTCCGAATGTAGAGTTATTGTCAAACAAATCCTGTAATTCTGCAAACACTACACAAAATATCCTTCCCAAGTGCATTATAGCCAGAAAATGAAGAACTAGAGCTACCATTAGATTCTGAAAAACAAAAGTGAAATGCACTAGAGGTGGAAAGTGAGCTATCAAATGTCAAACATCTAATACTACACACATCACTTTCTAAGCAATGAGAATGAGTGAGGGTAGAATCAAATGAACAGTTATTGCAGTCTTCTTCTTCATTTTCAGCATATTTGTGCAAAGTTATTCCATGTTCTTCAATGGCACCATCAATGACGATGTCAATCATATTTAACCCCAACAAAGAATAATCTTCAAATGGATGTTTCATGGCTTCATAAACATTAAATTTGACAACTTGGTCACCAACTTCCATTGTAATGAAACCATCTTTTAAGCTAATTACAGTGTTTGCAGTCCTAAAAAATGGTCTTCCTAATATTAGAGGTTCTTGAAGACAAGACTCATTTGACATGTCTAAGACATAAAAATCTGCTGGAATTACAAGACCCTTGACCTTGACTAAGATGTCCTCTAAGAATCCATAAGGTTTCCTAGTACTCCTATCAGCCAATTGAAGTATTACACTAGTGGTTTTGATGTTTGTGATCCCTAATGAATTGTAGACTGAATGAGGCATCACATTTATGGCAGCACCCAAATCCAAAAGTGCACTACTAAAGTTTAATCTTCCTATTTGGCATGGAACTGTAAAGGAACCAGGATCAGCACATTTGATAGGTAGTTGGGGTTTGAATAATGCTGATACATTAGAACCTAGTTGGACTCTTTTATTGGGTCTGCAGATCCTTTTATGTGTACACAATTCCTTCAGAAATTTAGCATAACTAGGCATTTGTTTAATTAACACCAACATAGGCACATTAACCTCTAATTTGCTAAACAGATCCATCATTTCCTTTTCCAGCATTTCATTATTCTTTTTCTTACCCAGCAGATAGGATTTAGGAAATGGTAGGTCTTTCAAGTTAAAGTTTTTACCTGAATCTCCAGCTTCTTTTTTGTACTCTGTGTCTTGCAATCACTGGAATTCAGTTTATCAGCTTCCAAATGCTTATCAGTTGCAGAGTATCCAAAATCGTTACTGGGGGAATCATGTTCTATAGATGCTGTCTGGTTTTTCCATCCACTATCTGATTTTCGTTCAGATTGCTCTTTGAGTGTAGCTGCCTTTGATTCTTGATCATTTGAGGTATTTGTCTTTAGTACAACCTTACGTGTGCCCTCTTTGTCCTCCAAGTGGTCATTTTGCAGATAAACTTCTTCATCTTCCTCAACATTCCCAATTCTCTTTCCACTTCTCAAAGTTATAGCATGCAGTGCTTTAGGATTGATTACAGTATTTGAAGGCAAAGTGCCTCCCAATTGAGCTTGTTGATTACTCATGCTATTGGACAGTTGTGTAACATAAGAAGAAAGATTGGAATTCTTCATTTTGACTTCTTCCAAATCCTTGCAAATAGAAGTGAGTTGAGAATTGATGGTTGCCTTATCGCTGTCCATTTTCTGAATCACTGAAGTTAGTGAAGAAGTGTAGAAATTTTTATCTTCTTTCATTTGATTCAGCAATGATTGCTTGTCTGCAGCCATTTGGTTGTTCAATTGAGTCATCAATCCTTTTAAGAGTAAATTGGTGTCCTCATTTTTGCTGGAATCGTCTTGAATAGGCACAAGCACTTTGGATGGTTCAACCAGATTCTGATTTGGGGTTTGAAACTGTGATGATCCAGCATTGTTGGATAAGAACTTATTATTAAAGTTCCTATTGTCACCACCCCCCCACCGTAAATTAGGATGGTCCCTCCATCCTTCATTGTATGTGGGAGAAAATGGGTCCCTTTTCTGGTACTGGTTGGGCTTGTTTTGGTAGAAGGCGTTAACTTCTTCAAATTTAGATGGGCAGACAGCAGGAAGATGCATCGAAGATCCGCAATAGTTGCAAGAGGGAGCCACAATTTGATTGCATGGTGCCACTGGTCGAGAAGAAGCATGATGAAGAGTAGAAATTTCAGTTTTCAAACTCTCCATTTGTGCTACCAACCGCTGCAACACAGAATCAGAGGTAGGTCCATGGCCCATTTCTCCCACATCATAAATGTCTCTTGAACTAAATTGTTGATTATTCCTGGCCATCTTTTCAAGAAGATCCCAACCAGCTGTAGGTGTTAGGTCCAAAATCGAGCCATTGGCAGCAGTATCTGTTGTGGCTTTTGTTTGAGGAAGCATGCCTTCATAAAAATATTGGACCAACCATTGTTTTGGTATTTGGTGATGGGGGCACCGAGTTAACATTCCCACAAATCTGGACCAGTAATCATATAGAGATTCCCCTTTGTTCTATCTGGCACTATAAATTTCCTTCTTCAATGTTGCTGTTCTGGAGGCTGGAAAATATCTTTCCAAAAACAACTTCTGTAATTGGGACCATGTGAGCATAGCATAATGTTGAGGAAGAGACCTTAACCACTCCTTAGCATCACCCAGAACTGAAAATGAAATGCTTTCTTTAGCACCTCTTCAATTGATATGGTTGGTGGCTTGAAGGAAGAACATGCCATATACAAGTCTTGCAAATGTTGATGTGGATCATCCCCTGCATGACCATAGAATTTAGGAATTGCATTCAGCAAAGAACTTTTAATTTCAAAATTCACAGAATTATTCCACAGACCATATGGATCATAATCAACAGCAGAATTATTCAACTCCCTAATACTTCTATTTTCAGCTTCAGGATTAACATTTAAATTCTCAGGCCTGTTTTCAGCTTCCTGTTCTTGAACTTGATTGGCAGTATTAGGATCATTAGGCCTAGGATTATTGGAATCAAGATGTGGATTCATGATAAAATGTTGATCTACAAAATGTCCTAAAGAGGATTCTGTATCAGATATGTGCGTTGGAATAGAACTAGCTGAATCAATAGATGAAGGTGTAAGAGGAGCAGGTGATGTTTCTGGTGGAGCAATGGTTGGCTGAAGCTGTTTGGCTTTTTTCAGATTTCTTAAGGTTCTATTAATTTCTATATCCAGGGGGTAGAATTCAGCAAAGTCACGGCTCATACAAGAGTATTTTATTCAGATGGAAACAAGATAATGACAGCAAATTGGAATTGTCAACAGAAAACTAGAATAGAACCAAGTAACAATGAATATTCAGGAGTTAAAAGGCCGGCAACGGCGCCATTTGATTTACCCTTAGTCGTATAGGCAATCAAAAATAATAAAGAAATGAGTATGCAGTACACTGATGCAACCTAAGTGTCGAATCACTTAGTCTAATAACTCTCTGAATTTCTAAGTAAAGTTAACACAATTTACCTGTAGAACATGTAGAAGAAGAACAACATTCAGATTAATACAAAAAAGGTCTTTGTTGATTTTCAGATACAGTATTAAAATGAGAATGAATGGAAACGCAAACGGTAATATGGAACTCAAGAAAAAGAATCAGTGTCAATTCTTCCAAGAGTTTCACTTCATCTTCATCGCCTTACTCTAATCTGGAGCTAAATGTTACTGAGTGTGCTGAAAGAAAATTAAACATTCTTAACTGAACAGAACTTCTATTCAAATGAATCAATTAATCAAACCACAATCTCCAATTCCACCGAATCGAATCAAGGATCTCATTAACATCCAACTCAAGAATGAATTACCAAATTCTCTACAACATTCAGTTACATACATTCAATTCAATTTCTGAACAAAGGACAACCAGACTCTGTTCTAATTACTCTACAACTAGCACAGTAATTAAAGAAGATAGATGAATGTTAACTCCCTCGACAATCCAGCAGCTCGGATTTCGGTTCTGCTCTTGGAAGAATCTACAGAACTAGCTACACATGACGGCAACTTCTCCTCCTTCGAACTTAGATTGTAGCTCTGCCATCAGATTATCAGATTCGGCAATCACCACCAATTCCCGAGTCGGCGTTCTGAAAAGATTGCGATCAATCAGCACCCGTGAATGAATGTCTTTCTCTCTCTCTCTGGTCGTTCGGCTCAGCTCCAATCGTCTTCCCTCTCTCTTCTTTTTTCCGTTCTTAATCTTGTTGCTGTAACTGACTGCCCCCCTGAATTTCTGAACCGCCTCCCTAGTAATTGGGATTTTCGGAACTAATTGTAAGTTTGCGTGGAAACTCTTTTCCATTGGTGATAGAAATCAGTTTCTATCAATGATGGGATTGCTTTTCCTCTGGACTCCCTTTTCCTTTCCCATTGGAAATGTGTTTCTGCCATTTTATGTTTACAACTCTGCCCCTGAATTCAGAACAATAACCCAGAAGTAATATCCAACTGTGGAATTTCATAAAGCTGTTAAAACATCACAATTGCTTAATTCTTTTGCTCAAGTGCATCAGCATTTTATTTATTTATTAGTGCAATTAATGCTCAATCTATTTCTTAAAATAGTCTAAAATCTACATTTCAAACATATGAAAGAATATGATTTATCAGGGCAATAGACCCTTAAAAACACCTCCTCCAAGCCAAAAGTTCAAAACCCCAGTAGAGCTCCAACTCCCAACTTCAAAAATTTGAATTTTCACACAACTGACCCCTTTCTTCATATTTAAAGATGCGACCTTTTCGTCGCGATGAACCAAAGCCTTTGTCATGACTAACTAATTTTGAGAGGGATTTTCTAACCCAGAAACCCAAGTTCCTGAGAGGAACCTTTGCTCACTTGGACAACCTTCGTTGCGATGTCCCCCTTAACTTCGCTGCTGCAAAACCCTATTCCCGAAAGGAAGCTCTCCCAATACTCCCCTGTTCATCGCGATGAAGTGAAACTTCACCGCGGTGAACAAATCCTAAGAGGGATTTGTTCACCTACTCCTCCAACTCACTTTGATCCCAAACGAGACACCAAGATTCAAGCTTAAACGCCAATTATCCTCAAATATCAGGGTTAAAGGGCTATTGAAACTCAAAATAAAAATTAGGATGTTACAAATTTTAGTTGGAATGAGTATGGATTAGGGGAGGATAGAAGCCTTAAAAGTGAGTTGGAACTATCATGTTTAAATAGTGTTTGGATTGATTTTTAGAAGAAAACCAAGTTAAGGTCCTTAAGCATTTAGTTTGGCCATGATGAGTTCTTGATGTAGGAATTTGTTTTGTTGTGTTTTGATAATTCCAATGAGATCAAAAGGTGTTTTTATGTAAAGAAACATAAAAAAAAAAAAGTGTTTGGAATCATTGAAATCCAAATTGAAAATTTTAAACTTAAAAGGGGTACTATTTGACCAATGTAGGTTGAAGGGGAAAGAGTGTGTGATTTTAAAAACCTGAATGGATTTTTGAATTCTACATGAAAAATTATGTAGGAATGAATCAAGAGATTGAAGGAATTGAAGGAGGATTAATTATGTCAAAAATCAAGAAAAAATGGGCTTTAATTAGGCTTAAAGTTAAGTGTTTGTAATCAAACTAGAATAATTGATAATGTGGCTTGTAATTATACTTGGATTGATAGATTTTGTGGAGAAGAGAACAAGGAGAAACCCAAAGGAGTCAAGGAGGATGAAATTGTGCATTAAAAAGAGGTAGCATGAAATTCACAATTTGTAATGTTAACTTGCTTGGTTGTTACATGATATGATTACTTGAATATATGCTATGTTATGTTTGAGTTTATTTCATGACAATGACATGTTAGTTGATTGCATTGTATGCCTTGGCAACATGCATTAACATGTTATTTATGAGTGAATTGTGATGATACTTGCATGGCATATAATGTTCATGAATCTATATGTGACCTATCTTGCAAATGTGACATTGTTATTGTAATTCTTGCTACTAGGATTTCTAAGAAATCTCATTCCTTTCAATGTATAAACAATCAATAGGAACCTCAAGTGGTGTGCCCAAGGGCAAGGAGATGGTATTTCCATGAAGAAATTATGTTGTGGAATCATATAAAGTTCATTTGAACCTTATGTATATATTTTGTAATTATTATGAATTGTTATGTATTCTTGTGAACTATGTTAGAATATTGTACTAATGATTAAGGATACTTTACAAGTGAGCATTTGATTAAGGAATTATGTTCAAGCATGTGTTATGTTATTGGGTTGGTCATATGGAAGGAAAGGAAAAGAAAAGAAAGAGCAAGAATGGTATATAAGAGGGATAAAAGTTGACTTTTTAAGAGTAAAGTTTGACCAACAAAATTTTGTGCCTAGATGAGTTTTGAGCTGAAACTTGACAGCTTATAGATTATATTTTTATCTTTAAAAAAAGTGGTATTTCATCCAATTTAGAGTTTTGTATAAAAAGTTATACCTATCCAAATCCTGAAAAATTGAAAAATGACCATATGAACAGAACCATTTTGCACGGATTCTAGGATTAATTGGTGAGTTTTGATACCAGTGAGTACTTTTTCTCTAAAGATCATATGAAGAGCTTTAAGCAAAACTTAGAACCACTTCATTTTGATTTTTTTAGAATTAGTTATGAATTTTTAAAGTTTTATCTTTATAAGGGTCACAATGAATAGTAACCCGAATTTAAGAAAATTTAAAGTTCAAATTTTTCTAACTTAAGGCCATAAGAAATAGTTCTAAATGGTTCCAATTAAAGTAGAATGAGGTCTAAAAGTAAGGTGTGACACATCTCGTGTGTGTGTGTGTGTGTGTGTAAGTGTATTACACGCACGTGAAATCAAGCAGAAGACCTTCAAACAGTCCCCTCACCTATGAGTTGAAGCTATAATAGTAAATCAAGTGAAGCAGAAGTCAAATGGAGCAGAGAATGGCCGGATCTATGTGAAGCACAACCAGATTGATGAACAACGGTGAAGCTCAACAAGTCTGATGAGTATCTGGGACATGCAATGGTGAAGAATGACGGTGGACAACCAGCAAAACTAGCTCACTAAGGATGAAGATCTAGGAGAAGACCACACTGACTTGTAGCACACCAAATCACTAGCTGATCTCTAGCGCATCCAATGACAAATGACAGTACGAGCTTAGTGGGATAACCAGCGGGCCACATAATAGACAGAAGAAGAGAATGGGAGGATAGCTGTCAATGACTCGGCATGACTACATAAGGGATAAGAGCAGGGGAGAAGGGTCATCCATGTGCAGGGAAAAGGAGAGAATGATGAAGGGAGAAGAGCCAGCAACAATGATAGAGGGGGAACAGCTGATATGAGGGAGGGAGGTCAAACAGCAGGCGATAGTGAGGGGGGATGAGCAGTAGGGGTAGCGAGTTCTAAGGGATGGAACAATGAGAACATGAAAGAGAAGAGGTAGAGGGGAAAATATGAGGAGCAAATTTGGCAGGTAATATTTTTAATAATCATTTAATGCCTCCCTAATGATAGATCACAATTTGAAACGCTGAGAAGTCAAATTTTTGAGCGTTGGAACGCATTGAAGTTTTTTCCCCCGAAGTTGGTTGGGCTAAAAGCCCATCCAAACAACCAATTATACCTAAACAAGCCACAAACCTCAGTTTCACACTTCTCCATGTGCTTTTACCATAAAAAATGGCAATCCAAACACTGCCTTAATCATGTTTATTGTCATAAGTGTGGTGCCCAACATTCATATGCTCCCATGGCCTATATAAAGGGGTTCAAGATAGTGTGTTCGGGACGCTACGCTTGAGCTTTCGAGCATTCATCTTCTCCTCTGCATTTCTCTTCTTCTCCTCTCTCTACTACTGGGTTATATTTCTATTTCTGCTATTCTATTACCCTATTTATTGCAGGAAGAGTTTGTTTAATTCTAGAAAGTGCCACATCCACATTTACTTACGGTGGTGGAATAACTCTTAAGGACAGTGTCTACCAGCACGACTCGAACCAGATTGATATCTAGTTCCAGTTTATTCAACAAATTTTAAAACTTTGCTCTTATATTTATATTGATATATTCTATGTATAATTAGATAGTTATTGTTAAATGATTTTGAGGAATGAGTCTTATAATACACACACAATATGAAACTGTAACAAATTACACCATTTATTCATGACTTATAAATTATAAATAATATGGTTAATTTTTCATAATAATGCACATTAATTTGTAAATCATTTAAAATGTTATGTATTTTAATCTGATATTGATAGCATGTCAATTTGGATTAAACTATTTATGTAACATTTTTCTTTCATCATTTGACTTTAAAGAAGTAATTTTTATAAAATAGAGTAAAATACTCTAACTACCCCTCTATTTTACCTAAATTACAAAAACTTCTTCTTTATTTTGAAAATGTATACAAATTTCCATTAAAATTAAAATGCATGTTACACAAATCTTCTTTGTATATTTAAGATTTCATTTCCATCTATCCAACTGTTAGGTGACTATTAATTTTAACTTTTAAACTTCTATTTTGATCATAATAGCCCTCCTTAACATAAAAGTTATTTAAGCATTTATATTTATCAAAAAAATAATTTTTGATACAACAAAAACAATTTTAATACATGTATTTTCAAATTTTAATATCCAATAAAATTTATTAATTTTGATTATATTATAAAATTTTATAATTTTAATTTTTTTATTGCATAATGAAACTTATTTATTTAGATTTCTTTTAAATGACTAGAAAATATATTAAATAAATGGTTTTTTCATCATATAATATAAATTTTTTAAGTTTGAGAGACTATGGAAATCATTGAAATTTATAATTTAACATTTTGAAATAAAAATTATGTTAGAAACATTTATGGCACATTTAGTCTATTATATCTCTATTTAAAGAATTAACCAAATTTTCATTCAAGGTTTTTATGTCTACATTAAATAAATAAATAAATTTTTCATACCAATATGATAAAGGGAGAATGACATAAAAAGAAGTTAGAAATTACAATATTCCAATTCAAGCACCTAAGAGGTCAAAATCCTAGGGAAAGAAGTGATGCCTAATATGGTATTTTGAACAAAAATGTCATTGTATAAACAAGTTTATTAACAAGTTGTGAGCTGGCAATAATAAGTGTTGAACAACAAATGACAAAAAATATATTGACAACAAGTTATTTATTAATAAATTAGGACTTGGTAATGAAAAGTGTTGAACAACTAATGATAAGAAATGTATTAATAATGACAAGTTTGATAACTTTTTTTTAAAAATCTGATACAAAGGCATTTTAGTCATTTGACTATATTTGTAAAATACCAGATCAAGCACAACTTTCTCTGAGATTTGACATCTAAGGTGCCTGAATTGGAATATTACAATTTTTAACTTCTTTTTGTCATTTTTTCTCTGATAAAATCACTAAAAAAATTACTATTTGTAAGAATAAAAAATAAAATTAAGGAAAAATAAAAAATTTTAAATTCGTCAAAACATTTCAGCCAAAATTTAGAAATTTAGTGTTATGAAGGATAAATTAGCAGATAAAAAGTATCTTAATATCTTTTCAGAATATTCTTAACGGAGTTAACGGTTTGGACTTGAGTATATGTTTTCAAAATAGAGAAAATGTTGGTGTAATTAGAGCAAAATGCAAGAGAAGTCAAAGTATTTTACTCTATAAAATATAAAATGGGCCTAATTTTTTGTTTTAGTGAAGAGAGTTTAATTGATATTAATGATGATAATATAAATCAGGTAAAAAAAACTTAACAATAAATGAATAAATGGATAAGCACTGATATTAATAATTAAATAATATATATTGATGGTATGAATACAAATCTAGGTGGGAAAAAAGTTGAATTAACTAAGGACATATATGGTGATGGGAATGATGGGTGTTTTTGGTTTTAGTTCTAGTTCTAGTTTTTTAAAAAAAAAAAATTATAAAGGTGGGAGTCAATTTAGGAAGTTTTGTTAGGCGTAATTTAGAATTTTTGAATTTACATTTTGGTACTAGGTCCTTCTAAATAATTATAATTCTTATGATGCTCAGTAGTAAATATTATTTTCTATAGGACCCTCTCCTTAATTTTCCTTAAGTTATGATCTTAATATCGGTTTAAAAATTAGAAGATTACGAATCATGAACAAATTAATGCAGATCACTTGGGATTGTGAAAAATCAGTCATATTATTTTAAATTTATGATTTATAAATAAACGGTGTGATTTCTTGGAGTATTAATTGTGTGCGCATTATAAATCAAGCAGTATGTATGGGACATAAGATTCTGACAATCCAAAGATAATTTCAAACACTTCTGGCTAGTAAAGAGACGTGGGTGGGAGGGATCGAGTACATTATAGCAACCGCACAAGGCAATACTGGTCACCGCCATTGAAACCTCTGTTTCTATAGAAAGAAGAGGAGGCATTACTCTAATCCATATCTCATGTGAGATCTTCATTTTCTGAGAATAAGAAAAACGGGTGTCAGAGTTAAATGAATATAAGATTCGAATGTACTGATGAATGGAAATGTGTTGACGCTGAAACCCAAGCAAGAGGAGGAATGAGCAAGGAGCGACATTTTTGCTGGCATACTTGGTTAGGATTTGGCGTAGGGATGAACGGGAAAGACAGTGTAAAGGATGAGGACTGAGTTGTGAAGAGTCTAATTATATTATATAGATTAAGTTACAAATTCGCTTACATAACGATTAAATAATTAATTTTTCTTACATCATATAACAAAAACCACCTAATTCTTTAATGGGACAATTGCAAATAAAGACCCTTGAATATATAAAATTGTTAAATGGGTACTTGAATTAGCAAAATTGCTATCAAAGACCGGCTCCTAAATATGAATTATAAAATGTTAGGCAAAAGTCAAAAATACCCATCTGCTTGTTTTTTTTAATCTTATCCTTTCCTTTCCTTTTTCTTCTTTTCTCTCTCTCTCTCTGTCTTTCTCTTTCCTTCTCCTTCTACCCTAACCCCATTTCCTCACCCCCACTCCCATATCTCCCTATTCTCTCATTCTCTCTTCTCTCTTCTTTCTCTATCATCTTCTTTCTTCTTGTGTCTGTCTTCTTTATTCCTTCTCCCAAAGGAAGTAAAGAATAAGACTAAGATGAAGGATACAAAGACAAACAATAATCAAGGTCAACAAAACTTCTACTGGACATTGTTGAAGCCTAGCTCAAGTAAGGAATTGGGTTCCCTTTTGTCACCGAGTTCTAGGTTGAAATCAAAGATTGTTGTGATAGAGACAGTGGGTATTGCTGGTAGGAAAGAATCGTTCTCATCTTCTATATCAGATGCTCTCCATATATTGTAGCTTGAGATGAAAGTGTATAATCTTCTAATTCACTCTTCCTTGAATCTATACCCAAAGAGGGGGATTCAAATATTATCTTGTTTGTTCTGTTCTTCCCCTTGATTCATTAATTGGTTTGTAAGTAGAAAACGAAGCTAAACACAGAGGGTTCCTCTTTAATATTCTTTGATTTTTTTTCTTTGAGTTTATGTTCTCTTTATTCATAAATGATTGGCAATATGCGAGTTTGATGATAAGCTTTATTTTGTTGGGAAATTTTTGGAGTGTGGACAAATTGAACTTTTATATTTTTTCTATATTTTGTTTTTTAAAAAATATATAAACAATTGAAATCAAGGGCAATGCAAAAAGGGTAACGTAGTGGACTAGAAAGCATGAGCTGTGCATTTTTCATCTTGTATGAAAACCTTATCGGAACTTGTCATTATTCTTACTTAACTTGTCATTGGCCTAGTTAAACTTGTCATGAATCCTATATCAAAAGTGCTTGTTGTCAAAGAAATCTATAAATTCTCATTTTAACAGAGAAATTTAAAATTATATGAAAACCTTATTTAACTTGTCATTGGCCTTATTGAACTTGTCATAAATCCTATATCAAAAGTACTTACTGTCAAAGAAATTTACAAATTCTCACTTCAACAGAGAAATTTAAAATTGTATGAAAACCTTATTTAACTTGTCATTAGTCTTGCTTAACTTATCATTGGCCTTACTAAACTTGTCATTTTCTAAATAAATGTGAAAATCCAATCATTTTAATAGAGAATCTCAAATTTGTATGAGTAACTTATCAGAAATTGTCATGAGCCTTACTTAACTTGTCATTGGCCTTACTGAACTTGTTATTTTGTAAAGAAATATGGAAATTCTGTCATTTTAACAATTTAAGCTCAAATTTGTATGAGTAGATTATCAAAAGTTGTCATTCGACTTACTAAGTTTTCATTGGCCTTACTGAAGTTGTCATTCATCCAAGAATTGTGGAAATTGTCATTTTGACACACAAACTTAAATTCTTATCAAATGCTTATCGAAACTTGTCCCTTGCATTACTAAACTTGTCATTCACCTTAGTAAACTTGTCATTAGCATGACAATTGTGGAAAGTGTCATTCGAAATGTAAGTATTGTTATAACATCAATCCAACCATATCATAACCATTACATAATTTTAAATTATGTTAAGTAAGACCAATGACAAGTTCTGATAAAGTTTTCATACAATTTTAAGTTTATCTGTTGAAAAGAGAATTTGCAGATTTCTTTGACAGCAACTAGTTCTGATAAACAGTTAATGACAACTTTAGGAAGGCCAATGACAAGTTAAATAAGGCCAATGACAGATTCTGATAAGCTATTCATACAAATTTAAATTTCTCTTCTCAAATGACAATTTCCAGAATTCTTTAACAGCAACCAGCTCTTATAAGCATTGCGTTCCAACTTTAGTAAGTGAATGCCAACTTCGGATAAACTATTCATACAAATTTACATTTCTCTTCTTAAATGATAATTTTCAGAATTCTTTGATAGCAACCAATTTTTTACAATGGAAAAAGGTAATAATTGTTAATTTGAGTATATTAGCATGAGATAAGATCGTGGAATAAACAGAGATTGTGGAGAATGAGAGCTTTTATATGAAGAGTACTATAATAGCATTACATGTTTTGCAAATTAGGAAAAACATGGAACAAAATCACGACTTTGGAGAAGAAGAATGAAGTCGAAGGAGAGCAGAAGAAGGAAAGAGAAGGAAGAAGAGAGAGAAAGAGAGAGAGAAAGGAAGTCATAGAAATTTAAGTTTTTGATATCATAAGAGAGAGGGAGAAGAAGAGGGAGAGAAGGATGAAGAGAGAGAGGAAGAGAAGAAGGAAAGAAAAAGAGATGGGATGATGGAAGAAAGAGAAAAAGAAGGGCTTTTTGGTCATTTGGGTTTCATTTCATAATCGCAATTTAAAACCGGGTCTTTGACAGCAATCATGTTAATTCAGGAACCCATTTCGCCATTTCATATATTCAAGGGTCTTTATTTGCCATTTCCCTTCTTTAATCTTATTAATATTACATGGATTTTTTATTTTTAAAACTTACATAAATTTCTTCTAAAATAACAATAAATTACGCAAACTTTTTTTGAATGGTTTAAAATTGTGCTTTTTTCTTTTAACTTTCTAGGTACACATAACTTTTCTTTAACATATATAATAAATTATTAAAGAATCTCAAATTTTACTAAAATTATATAACTTTTATTGATGGTTTTAAAAATAAAATCTTAATTTTAACGTAACTAAATAATGTTAGTGTATTTTGGTTTCAATTGATATTCATGCAAGTTGTAAACTTTGAGAGAAATTAAGTTTAATTTAATAAAATGTACATAATTGCATTAATTTTAAAAATAAAATGCAGGAAGTTTGGTTACGCACAATCTCATATTTTTAGATTTATATTTTAATATTTGATCGTTTTAAATAATTATAATTTTATTATTCTCTTTAATAAATAGCATTCCCTCAGTCATTCTCTCTAATTGCCCCAAATTTTATTAATATATTATGATGTTTTAATGTTTGACACTATTTACGTAATATTTTATTTTTTCCACTTGAGCTTACATAGTTGCTTCTAATAAGATATGAAACGAATTTATTTATTTTTTCTTGTTTTTAGTGAAGAGAGTTTAATTAATATCCATGTTGATAATATAAATCAGGCAAAAAAAATTAATGATGATATAAATCAATAATTAATAATATTAATAATTAAATAATATATTGATGATATGGTGGATAAAAAATCTTGGTGGGAAAAAGAATTAAAAACAAATTATAACATCATGGGAATCCGTTGTTTTACTTTTAGTTTTATCTGTCTTTTTAAAAAAATAAAATCTGAAGATAAGAAGAAACTCAGAAAGTTAGGATATTTCGTTAGGAGAATTTAATACTTTTAAATTTATATTTTAGTATTTGATAGGTCCTGATAAATAATTACAATTTTTATGATGTTTTTAATTGATATAATTTTTGTCGCCCTTTTCCCTCAGTTTCCATTTTTTTTTATCAGTCAAAATCAGAACCAACGTAAAAAAAAAAAAAAAAAAAGCGTTTTCCATTGGTTAATGCATAATTGATGTAGGAATCTTGTGTTTTATTTCAATACTTCTAGAATTAATATAAGAGTTAGTTGTGAATTCAATTTGATTTTAAACATAAATTTTAATTTATTTTATCTCTCTTATTTGTCCAGTTTATTCCCATGTAATTCTTATATCATTGCATATTTGCACATGTTAAGAGGTTTCCATTAAAAGATTGTTCCAATACATATAATTAACAAATATATTTTAAAAAGAACAATACCTATTTATTTCAAATAACTAATTTAACTATTTTTTTTAATACTCTCAAATTAGTTATCTAGCATTTATATTAAGAACCGGAGGTAATATTTTGTTAACATGCTTTTTCCACATGTTAATGCACAATTGATGCAGAAAGTTTGTGTTTTATTTTAATATCTTGCTATATATTTTCCTTAACACACTATTACACTAACACTTGAAGCAAAGACAGTCAGCAATGTATAACATAAGAAATGCGGTCAGCCAACAATTAAACCACAGTTAAACAAGCTAATTAAACCACAAATTTTCAGTATACTATATAATTAAAAGTTACTCAATCTGCTTGTCAATTTCAATCCCATAAAGCCACTGGTCCTAATTCCATAGTGGCAACAACTAGGAAATAATTTCAAAAGAAAATCCTATGAAAAGAAATAAGAAATTACTAAATCTCAAATAAGAAATTTTCACAATAGTGCATTGTTATTTATAAGCTCGATATTGTTAATGCCTATTAAAGTATTATTATCAAACCTAATTTGAGATTTAATAATTTCAAACTTTTTTTATGAGATTTTTTCTAATTTCAATTGATAACTTTCTAGGTACAAAGCTAATTCTTGTTTAGTGCACAAAACCGTAAAGAACGACAATTTAAAGAAGTGAGTGGTGGATTTTTTTTTTTTCCCAGTTACCATAAATATGAGCTGAGTAAAAAAGCGAAGTGGATGTTCCATTTACATGACCATAAGCATGACTAGGCCAACTAACGATCAAATGTTTGGAAGTGTGAAAATTTGTCAAGACGTTGGCAAAACATTAGGCCTTTAAATATTTAAGGACATCAATTGCACTCCACGAGACACTTGCGAATAGAATTGAAATTAAACCCTAAAAATAATGTTAGATTAATTAATGTTGGCACGAAATTTTGCAAATATATAGCTTTAATTTAATGATTTGAATTTTGCGATAAATTCATTCTATATAAAAAAAAATTCTAAAATACTCCTAAAATGTATTATTAGATTATATATTAATTTATAAATAAGATAAATTAGTTTTAAAAAAAACACTAAACATAAATATTTTAAAGTAATTTAATAACTTTCTTAATTTTTCTAAATTAGTCGATTAGGTTTTATATTAAAGACAAAATTTACGCACAACAAGATAATATTGAATTAAGGTGACTCGGCTTTTCTCTCTCTTGGGAACTGT
The DNA here is from genome assembly GCF_004799145.2 of Neltuma alba. Classification (NCBI taxonomy): domain Eukaryota; kingdom Viridiplantae; phylum Streptophyta; class Magnoliopsida; order Fabales; family Fabaceae; genus Neltuma; species Neltuma alba. The sequence continues at coordinate 21,053 of NW_021633593.1, forward strand.
GGTTGCTTTTCATTTCTTTTGTTCTTGCATGTACGGAGGACATAGGTCAACGTAAAAACCCATCAGACTGATAAGATGACCAGAAAAAGAAAAAGAAGCTGACTAAAGCTGTGACTGCCATTATGGATTATCGGATGGAGGAAAGGAATTGGAACAGGAGGCTAAAAAGGAGGAGGTGCCTCTGAGGGTACAAGGGGAGAAAGACGCATTGAAGGAAATGTTCAAACCTCTATCATATAAGCAATTATTGATGGGGTTTAACGGAATGGCAAATGGAGGAAAATGCTTGGAAATAGCGGGGTTATTTGCAGATGATAATAAGATTTTCTGGAAGATGCCAAAACCGATTGAAGAGATGAAAAGACTGATGAAGATTTACCTAGTAGTTCTGATCACACTAGAGGAGTATAATGAGTGGTGCAAGCCATGGAACTACTCGTTGATTACCACGGTGCTAGGAAAACACTTTAACCTTTTAACGCTGAAGGCTTACCTGACATGACTATAGGGAACTATAGATTTTGATCTGATAGATATTCCCAACAACTACTTTAAAGTCAAGTTCACCAACCAGGAGTTGTGGAAGGAACATTATAAAAAGGTGTTATATGATGGACCATGGGTCATAGCGCAACACAACATTCTGGTACAACGATGGACACCTTACTTTGATTCTTTCAAGAATCAGCTCTGAAGAATAGTTTCTTAGGTCAGGGTTTCTAATGATGTGTTATAATAACCATTGTATGTTTTGACTACGAGACAGGATAGGTCAGCCTCTTTGTGTAGATCTACATATGTTAGCAAAGAACTCTGGAAACAAGGTGAAATGTGCTTGTTATGCCCGAATATGCGTTGAGCTTGATCTGCAAAAATAGCTCGTTCCCTGCGTGATAGCAGCAGGCAAAATCTTCAATGTTGAATATGAAGAGCTGGACCTTATATGTTTCGAATGTGGCCTATATGGCCATCGATGGGAAGTATGCCCTTGGAAAAAAAGTTTCACAAACAACGACAAGAACTCGCTGCTCAGATAATCACCAGTATAGCTCGCCGAAAAAACCAGCGTAGGGAAGTATGCCAGAACAAGGAGACAAGGGAACTGTAGTAAGGAATCAAGAGACTTTTGGTCCATGGATATTTATCTCTAGGACAAAGAAAACTAGGGTATTGAGGTAATGTGATATGAAAGAAAATCATACAAAGGCAAGGATGATGGCAAGAGGTAATAGGAAAGTAGAAATGCAGCTGCCCAAATCACGATTCACATTCCTTGCAGAAATTGAGGATGAGGAAAGAGATAGAGGAGGGGCGAGTTGTGTAACATCCTGAGTTTTATTGGGTTTTAATAGCCTCTTTTGGGTTGATTTTGAGGATAGATTAGCAATTTAATCTTGATCTTGGTGTTTGGGTTGGATTTGAGGTTTGTTGGAGGAATAGGTGAACGTACCCCTCTCAGGGTATGTTCGCCGCGGCGCACCAGGAGTTTTAGAGGGGAGTGTCTTCCCTGGAAGGTTTGGCCGCGGCGAAGTTATAGGGACGCCGCGGCGAAGGTAAGGGTATGCCGCGGCGAAGTTTTTTTGAGCGAGCGAGAGTTTCCTCTCGGGAAGCTTTCGTCGCGGCGAAGATTGGAGTTCACCGCGGCGAAGTCGAGTTTTCAGGCCAGTAATCCCTCTCGGGATTAGTTCGCCGCGGCGAAAGGTCGCGAATCTATATAGTCGCGGGAGGGTTCAGCGTGCGAAAATAAGAAAATCTGAAGGAGGAGAGAGGAGCTCTGCTAGGGTTTCGTTGTTGAGGCTTGGGAAAGGCATTTCTAAGGATCCATTACCTCAAGTAAGTGATTTTAACCTCTAATCTTCTTTCTTTCTTGGAATTTCTTGGAATTTCTGAGGATTTTTGGTGGAACCCTAGGATTTTCTGAGTTGTGATGGAACTGAGGTTTTTAACTGATTGTTTTGAGTTTAATTGATTGCTTTGGGTTAGTTTAAGTGTTTAATCGGTGTAGTTTTCTTGGATTTAAAGAATCTTGAATTTTTGGAGTTAGGGTTTATGGAAATGGATGATTTGGGATTGAGGATGACAATGTAGAGGTTGATTCTGAGTTTTGTGATTTGGGTTATGTTAAGGAGAGTTAAATTGGATGTTTAATCGGTTTAGATTTGTTGTTGGAACTTTAATTGCTCAAATGGGATGTTGGAGGTTGAATTCCTATAGTGGGTCCTTGAGGTTTGAACTCTAATTGATGCTTGGAAGGAGACTTGATGTTTTAATAGACTTTGAGGACTTTGGAGTGTTGTTTTGATAGTTATACCCTTTGAGTAGGGTAGAGTTTTGATGGGAGGTAGGAATTTTGTGTCCCCAAGTGTTGTTTTGGCCACATTATTAGTTTGAAAGCTAATATATGATGGTTGTGTGTTTGTGTGCTTGTGTAGACCGGTTGTGAGTCGTGGTGGTGCACGGGGCCACATTGTCGGTTTGTTATTCCTTGCTCAGGTGAGAGGTAACCACTTTCCAATCCTTAGTACTTGCTTCTGTGGTATTGTGAGTAGATTTATGTTTTGTGCTCTAAGTAGTAATTATGTTCAAACTGTATGTTGTGTATAAAAAGGAAAACCGTCTTGTGGGGTTTCGACTAATGATGAATGAATTTTGGAATTGTGAAAGTTACGCCACTGAATGAGGTTAATTGTGAAATGATTATTACTCATTGATTATAATTTGAGCATGATGCATTAATTGGGAAATTGGTGAGAGTTTTGTCTGTTACTACCACGTGGTAAGGCCTCCATTAATGCATGATGGTTGGCTTAGTACGTCCCCCATAGTGAGGGATAGGCCTTTTGGCTCCCTACGCCCCCCAGAGTGAGGGATAGGCCTTTTGGCTCCCTACGTCCCCCAGAGTGAGGGATAGGCCTTTATGGCTCCTTACGTCCCCCATAGTGAGGGATAGGCCGGCTTCGGCTCCTGAAAATCCCCCAAAGTGAGGGATTTAGTTGATGGGATTGCATCATTGCACTTGCATGAATTGTTGTGGCTATCGTTATATATTATTTGTGAACTGCCCCACTTGACACCTTACGAGCACCTATTTAGTAGTACCTAGTATTGGAAAGGTTGGTTACTGAGACTTTGTCTCACCCCATGGTTTACAATGTTTTCAGGTGAAGGTTCCGGGCGTGGGCCATCGGGAAGAGACGCAGAGGCTTGAGCTTAGTTAGCTTTAGGCCTCTAGCATTTGTATATGTATGACTAGTATATATTGCCACATTTAGGACTGCTTTTTGATATATTTGACTACCCGGCCTTGTCGTAAACTGGAGAGAATGTATCTCCTTATTTTGGTTGGCCGGAGGCCATTGCTAGTGTTTTATGAACTCTGGATCATTTTGTTGGGAATCACTTAGATGGGCTAATGTGATGTCTGTTGTTACCCGGGCCGGAGGCTCGGAGGCCCAGTAGATGTATATGAATGGATTATTTTAGTTGCATGCAACGGTTTAAATGTGAATTCAAAATTATGCAAATTTCTTCCTCCTATGGTAGTTCATTTAACAGATTTCCTTTTCTACCATAATAGTGATTTTATGATAAGTTATAATGTTTTGAGGTTAAGGGTTTTACAAGTTGTACCAGAAAAACACTACTGAGGGATCTGGCGTTAGAGGGGCAGAATTGATGCCGGATGAGAAGAAGAAACCACTAACTCTATAAAGAGGACCAATGAGTACCTCCAGAATGGAACAGGGAGGAAAACTAATCATGAAGGCCAAAAAAGTTTATAGGCCTCAAGGCAAGGAGAATGACAAGCCTAACACAAATTTTAAGGATAGGCTAGCTACAACTAGTAAGCCCAAAGAAACAGAAAAGATACAGATGGTGGAACAAACAATTTGAGTGAGCAAGAATCAGCCTAAAGTAGCTAGTCAACATATCCATAAAGTATTAAGGCAAAATAAGCTAGATGGTGGTGTATAAAAGAGAATCCCAATAGAACATAAATAACGGGAAGTTGAACAAATTGGAGGAAAACATAATAGAGGTAAACAACACTTCCCAACACACAGTAACAGAGATAGAAAGAAGTGAGAGATATAGTAGAAACCAAAATCCTAAACCACTTGACATCAAGAATGACTAGGCAAGAGGATCGATGGGAGTGGAGGAAGAAGCAACCACTGATTTGGCAGAAGATATTTGGGACGATGAAGAGGATGTGCCCAATATGGGAAAGAGCAGATACGTACCCCTCTCTTCCCTTACTCTCAATTTTTTTCCATGATTATAGCCTGTTGGAATTGTAGGGGAGCCGAGGGCCTTCCCTCACCTCATTAGAGACATGGTAAGAAGGAATAATATTGATGTTTTGTGTATCATTCAACCCCATATAAGCAGTTAGAAAGCAGATAGAGTGATCAGAAAATTTAGTTTCTCTCATTGGATTCGAATAGAAGCAACAGGATTCATAGGAGGAATTTGGGTCTGTTGGAATGAAGGTGATGTTAACATTGAGTATATTTCTTCTACAAAACAATTGCTACACTGTAAAATGGGGAGCAAAAACTCGGATCATAGTGCTTTTGTTTCTTTCATCTGTGGGGAGCCAAACTATCGAAAAAGAGGAAATCTATGGTAAACCATCAACGCCATAGCGAAACATACAGTGGAAGCTTGGCTCTTAGTAGGTGATTTCAATGCAATCAAGTACCAAGAGATAAAGTCAGAGGAGTGGTACAAATGCTAACTCAATGGATGTGTTTAACAGTTGTCTTGACAAGACAAGCTGATTGAACTAAATAATCCCCACGATCATTTTACTTGGGAGCGGGAGAACATAAAAGAGAAGCTTGACTAGGTTTTTTGTAATTTCCAGTGGGAAAACATTTTTCTCCATACTGATGTGAAACATGATCTTTTCTATAAACTAGACCACAAGGTGGTAGTTGTTTCTTGCGATAGAAGGGTACTTCCCAGGACAGTGAACAGAAGATTCCACTACCAAGTGGCATGGGTGGTCGATGAAGATTTCTCAAAGATCGTTTCTCAGGCCTAGCAGGAACAAGATTAGTGCAGTGGGGTGAAGAAGTTTCAAATAGCTGCTTCACAGTGGAATATAGAGAAGCTAGGCAGCATTCCAAGGAGGAAGAATAAGATCCTAAGGAGACTTGAAGGAATTGAAAAGATTAAGAAACAACGGTCTGATTATGGTCTACATAGGTTAGAAAGAAAATTGTGGGTAGATTATAACAAGATTCTCCTCTAAGAGGAACTGATGTGGTACCAGAAATCTCAGTATTAGTGGTTGCAATGGGGCGACAAAAACATGAAATTTTTCCATGCCTCAATGATGTTTAAAAGGAAAAAGTAGAAAATTATGGCTCTAAAGGATGAAATGGGAACATGGGTTACAGAAGATAAGACCCTACACCAGATGGCAAGTAACTTTTATGAAGATCTGTACACAAAAGATGGACAAACTCTAGAAGACCCCTATTGGCCCAATCTGTTTCCTACTTTTTACTAGAACAATTGGACTAGATTAACAGAGAGTTGATAGATACGGAGATTAAAAATGCAGTGTTCTCTATGGGAGCTTTCAAAGCTTTGGGCCTAGATGGCTTACAGCCACACTTCTTCCAAGCCCTTTAGGACTAAGTAGGGCATAGCCTGTGTGAGATAGTCAAACAAGTGTTCAGAAAGCTAGACAAAATTGAAGCTATCAATCAAACCAATATAGTGCTTATCCCCAAAGTAGACTAGCCAACTACTTTGAAGGAAATGCGCCCAATATCCCTTTGCAACATTAGCTTGAAAGTAATCACTAAACTGATTGCAAACAGGCTTTAATTTGTCATGAATCAGCCAGTGGGACCCCACTAATGTAGCTTTATTACATCAAGATCAAGCTGTGATAACATTATTAGAGCATAAGAAGCTATTCACCTAATGAAGACTAAGTGAAGTAGAAAAGGGTTAGTAGCTATCAAAGTGGACATGGAAAAAGCTTATGACCGCCTGGATTGGAGCTTCCTAAAAAAATACTTTGGAAAGTATTTGGGTCCCGGTTAGATTGACAGATATCATTATGCATTGTGTAAGCACAGCAACCTTAAAGGTTTTGTGGAGTGGAATAGAAGGTACTAGTTTTAAACTGTCATGGGGGGTGAGACAAGGAGACCCACTTAGTCCATACCTGTTTGTGCTAGGCATGGAAAGACTAGGACACTTGATCTCAACTGAATGCTAAGCCCAGAGATGGAAACTGCTCAAATTTAAAAGTGATGAATTTGAAATTTCTCACTTATTTTTTGCCAATGACTTGTTACTGTTCACTAAAGATTCAGCAAGATAGATGAATATCCTCAAGCAGGATATGCAACGCTTTTGTAAGGTGTTGGGACATAAGATTAACCTGGGAAAATCCAAAGCTTTCTTCTCCAAGAATGTTCACATGAATAGGGCACTTGCTGTAAGCCAAATTCCTAGAATTGGAGTCACTCTTGACCTTGGAAAATATCTAGGTGTATCCCTTATTCACTCACGGATAACGAAAGAAACCTTTAGGCACACATAACTAAGAAGGGTTGGACTAGATTAGCATTATGGAAAGGGAGCTATCTAACAATGGCGAATAGAATAGTGCTTATCAAAGCTGTGGTGTCAACTTTACCTTCGTATCAAATGCAATCTAGAGAAAATTAGTAGGAATTTCTTATGGTGCCAAGATGCAACCATAAAGAAAATGCACCTGATAGCTTGGGAGAAGATTACCAGGAGTAAAAAGGAAGGGGGATTGGGCATAAAGAATTTGGAACAGCAGAATAAGGCCTTCATAATAGAGCTTTGTTGGGGATTAATCACATAACCTGAGGCGTTATGGGTATGATGTCTACAGAGTATTTATGAATGTGGGGAAGAGGCAATACCCTCGATACATAGAGGGAAATATAACTCATTAACTTGGGGAGAAAACTTAGGTCCAGTGCTTTGGGTCCATTAGGTCCAGTTGACTAATAAGATGCTGCCATCTGGATCATTTTTCCACATCAACATTTAACCCCCTTAAAGATTCTGTTAAACCCTGTTAGCCTAAACATATTTATTTATTTTTTGAGTGAACAATAAATTTCTTCTTCTTTGTTGCTCCTACTGTGAATCGTGAGATTGATTTATTCTCTCTTCCTCAACCACATTCACAACACCACTCTTCTTGTAAATTGCTAGTCTCGAAGCAATGCGTTCATCCCTTTCATGGTGATACTCTCTCTCCTCACTGCTCCCCTTCCATGGCAAAGCCATCAATACAAAGTCATCATGGATCACAAAACCACCATTCATGGCGACGGCTTTGAAATTGATGGAGGTTGATCTGATAGAAGAGCGGTAAGTGAACTCACAAGAACCTAAAGGAATATTACGATCAGAAGTCTGCGAGTACGATGCCATATCGACAGCCAATAGTTTCCAGTTTGAAAGGTAGCAAGTCAAAGAGAAGAGTGTTGGTGGCATTTCGTTGGTGAGGAGCAATACTGTCATGAATGAACTCAGGAGGAATTTCTCTTCAGTAGTGGGTAATGCCAACTGCTGTGAAGGTAGATGAGGAGAAAAGGGGTGTAATTAGACTAACGGGGTTTAACAGAATCTTTGGGGGGGGGCTTAAATGTTGATGTGAAAAAATAATCTACATGGCAACAACTTATTGGTATACTGGACCTAAGGCACTGGATCTAAGTTTTCTCCTTAACCTGGAAAGCAATTACCTCCGTCTAGGAAAGCTTCTTAATTGGGATTGGGAGATGTATAAATGATGGTCAACCTATAAAATTTTCATGGGATAGATGGACCCCTCTGGAAGCACCACTCATGGATATGCTACCCACAATCTAGAGCATATAAGTGAAGAAGAAAAGGTAGCTAATTTCAAACTCCCTATCGGTGGATGGGATGCGAATCCATGGAAGGAATTTTTTTCCCGACTGGGTGGTCCAAATCCTTGTAAGGATAAAATCCCCAAACAACGATAAATCAGATGGTTTTTGTTGAAGTGCGCTTGATGGTAGATTCACAGTCAAAGCTGCTTACAACTTCTTGGTTCATTCAGACAGGTCTATTAGTCAAACAGAATGGACAAGATTTTGGCGTTAGCATATGCTAGAGAAAATAAAACTTTTCCTCTAGCAAGTTTCCTATGAGAGATTAAGCACAAATGCACTTAGAGCAGAGGGTTAGCTCTTACAGATAAATGCCCTTTGGGCTGTGATAGTGAGGAGAGCATAATACACACCTTGAGAGATTGTGAGGCCAAGAGAGGTGTGGAGTTTCTTTCTTAATTCTAATAGATATCATATATTTTCTCTTGTGCTTTACAGGTTTGGCTAAGGAAAAATGGGATCATAAATCCCAGCAGAGCTCGTTTTCACCGATGGCCATGGACAAGAATATTTGATCATGTGTGTTGGCTAATATGGACGGCGCGCTACAAACAAGTGGTTGCTTCTAATAAGACATGAAATGAATTTAATTTTTTTTCTTGTTTTTAGTGAAGAGAGTTTAATTAATATCCATGTTGATAATATATAAATCAGGCAAAAAAACTGAATGATGATATAAATGAATAAATACTAATATTAATAATTAAATAATATATTGATGATATGGTGGATACAAAATCTTGGTGAGAAAAAGAACTAAAAAAAAATTATAACATCATGGGAATCCGTGGTTTTACTTTTATTTTTATCTTTTTTTAAAAAAAATCTGAAGATAAGAAGAAACTCAGAAAGTTAGAATATTTCGTTAGGAGTATTTAATACTTTTAAATTTATATTTTAGTATTTGATAGGTCCTGATAAATAATTACAACTTTTACGATGTTTTTAATTGATATAATTTTTTGCCGTCCTTTTCCCTCATTTTCCATTTTTTTATCAGTCAAAATCGGAACAAATGTAAAAAAAAAAAAAAAAAGCTTTTTCCGCCGGTCAATGCATAATTGATGTAGGAAGTTTGTGTTTTATTTCAATACTTTTGTACTTAATATAAGAGTTAGTTGTGAATTCAATTTGGTGTTAAATATAAAACTTCAATCTATTTTATCTCTTTTATTTATTCATTTTACTCTGATGTAATCCTTATATCATTATGTGCACATGTTAAGCGGTTTTCATTAAAAAGTTGTTCCAATGCATATAATTAACAAATGTATTTTAAAAAGAAAAATACATATTTATTTCAAATAACTAACTTAATTAATTTTCTTAATATTCTCAAATAAGTTATCTAGTATTTATATTAAGAACTAGAGATTTTTTTTTTTTTTGCTAAAGCATAGGTATCCTCCTATTGGAGGCAATCCTATTCGAGGTACTATCGGGCACTAAATGTGGACAACTCTCCCAGCAGGGATTTGAACCTTGGTTCGTCACGTTATGAGAGACTAGCCCCTTCCGCTAAACCCAACCCCTGTTAGTACTGGAGATGATGTTTTGTTAACTTGCTTTTTCCACATGGTAATGCACAATTGATGCAGAAAGTTTGTGTTTTATTTTAATATCTTGCTCTGTATTTTCCTTAACACACTAACACTTGAAGCAAATGCAGTCAGCAATGTATGACATAAGAAATGCGGTCAGCCAACAATTAAACCACAGTTAAACTGGCTAATTAAACCACAAATTTTCAGTATACAATCTAATTAAAAGTTACTCAATCTGCTTGTCAATTTAAATACCATAAAGCCACTGGTCCTAATTCCATCGTGTCAACAACTAGGAAATAATTTCAAAAGAAAATCCCATAAAAAGAAATTCAAAATCACTAAATCTCAAATAAGAAATTTTCATAACAGTGCATTGTTATTTATAAGTCCAATGTTGCTAATATCTATTAAAATATTGTTATCAAACTTAATTTGAGATTTAGTAATTTTAAACTTTTTTTATGGGATTCTTTCTAATTTCAATCAAAACTAATTCTTGTTTAATGCACAAAACCGTAAAGGATAACAATTTAAAGAAGTGAGTGGTGGACTTCTTTTTTCCCCCAGATGCCATAAATGAGTTGAGTAAAAAAGTGAAGTGGATGTTCCATATACATGGCCCTAAGCATGACTAGGCCAACTAACGATCAAATGTTTGGAAGTGGGAAAATTTGTTAACATTGCATTATTTGTTAAGACGTTGGCAAAACATTAGGCCTTTAAATATTTAAGGACATCAATTGCACTCCACTAGACACTTGCGAATAGAATTGAAATTAAACCCTAAACATAATGTTAGATTAATTAATGTTGGCATAAAATTTTGAAAATATATAGCTTTAATTTAATGATTTAAATTTTGTGATAAATTCATTCTATATAAAAAAAATTCTAAAATACTACTGAAGTATATTATTAAATCATATATAAATTTATAAGTGAGACAAATTAGTTTATAAAAAAAACACTAAATATAAATACTTTAAAATAATTTAATATCTTTCTTAATTTTCCTAAATTAGTCGATTAGGTTTTATATCAAAAACAAGATGTAGTATAATCCAAATTTTTGTAGAGAACAATACGTAAAGCATACCATAATTAATAAAGTCATGGCATGTGAATTACTCCTTCGGTCCTAAATGGCTTATTATACTGTAATTTAATATCTTTCTTAATTTTCCTTATAGTGTGTATAATGGTCTTATATTTAGGACCGGAAGAGTATATAATAAGCTCAACACTTAGCTTGTAGCAGCAAATCCAACTAGCAATATTCATATTCAAATTGCATGATCTACTTCAAATCTTCAATACTTCCATATACCCCGCTTGAAATAAAAGTCCCATCAAGCCATCAAAGGCCTTTCATAAGCATTTAGATCAATCTACAATCAGACGTCAACTAAAATATCATTAACAATAATATTATATCATCTAATTAAAAGAAATGAAAATTAACCAAAGCCTTTAAGTAACAATCTGACGACAATGACTCAAAAGCAGAAGCAACAACACATCAATATAGATCCTGTAGGAGACCGAGAATGATGATTCATCTATATTTTATTCATCACGATGAGGTAGATTATATACATGAGTGAGGGGCAGTTGAAATTAATTGTGACCGAGAATAAGGGAGAGGATCAAGGAATATACACTCATATATACAATCAGATTCGAATCACAATTAATCCTTATAAAATCGGATCTGAATTCTCACACTCCCCCTCAAGTTGGACCATAGATGTCAATCATGTCTAACTTGCCAATAAAGTAGTCAAACTTGTCTCTTGTCAACCCCTTTGTAAGTATGTTCGCTATCTGTTCGCTTGAGGGAATGTATCTTAGGCAAATTATGCCTCTATCAATTTTTTCTCTTATGAAATGCTTGTCTATCTCCACATGTTTTGTTCTGTCATGTTGGATAGGGTTGTGGGAGATATCTATGGCTGCCATATTATTTGAATATAGTTTGATAGGTAGGTTAACATTCTTCTTCAATTCTTCCAGTACCCTCTTCAGCCATATCCCTTCACATATACTGAGTGCTAAAGCTCTAAACTCTGCTTCAGCACTGCTTCGTGCCACTACACTTTGTTTTTTGCTCCTCCAGGTAACAAGACTGCCTCAAACAAAAGTGCAATAGCCCGATGTGGACTTCCTATCATCTTGGTCACTTGCTGAGTCAGCATCTGTGTATATCTCAATGCTTTGCTTGTCAGATTTTTTGAATAGTAGTCCATAACCCGGGGATCCCTTCAAGTATCTAAGAATTCTATAGACTTCATTAAGGTGCTTTTGCTTAGGATCATGAGAGTGTTGACTCACCACAATAACTGCAAAGGCGATGTCTAGTCGGATATGAGAGAGGAATATGAGTTTCCCCACGATTCGTTGATATCTTCCCATATCCACGGCTTTACCAATGTCCCCCTCGTCACTAATCTTATCAACTCTTATGGGTGTATCACTCGGTCTGCATCCCAGCATCTCTGTTTCCTTCAAGAGGTCCAAGATGTACTTTCTTTGAGAGATATAAATCCCTTTCGTTGATCAAGCAACTTTCACCCCAAGAAAATATTTCATTTCCCTAAGATCTTTGATTTGGAACTCTCGGGCCAGTGCTGTTTTAATCTGTTCTATTTCTGTCACATCATCCCCTGTGAGTACAATGTCATCAACATATATTGCCAAGACAGTTATTTTTTCCTTTTTATATTTGAAGAACTTCGTGTGATCGCTCTGCCCCTGAGTATAGCCCTGCCTTTTGAGTACCTTGGTGAATCTTTCAAACCATGCTCTCAGAGATTGCTTCAACCCATATAATGATCTCTTTAGTTTGCACACTTGACCAGGTTTCTTCCCTGGGAACCTTGGAGGCAACTTCATGTTAGACCTTTTCCTTGAGTTCTCCATTGAGGAAAGCATTTTTGACATCCAATTGATGCAGAGGCCAATCTAGGTTGACAGCTAGTGATAGTAAAATTCTGATTATGTTTAACTTTGCCACTGGTGCGAAAGTTTCTGTGTAGTCCTTGCCATAGGTTTGTGAGAAACCCTTGGCAACCAATCTTACTTTGTATTTTTCTAAGCTTCCATCAGCTTTATTCTTTGGATTAAACACCCACTTACATCCAACCGATTTTGCTCCCTTTGGTAGGTTTACCACTACCCAAGTGTTATTTTTCTCAAGAGCTTCCATTTCTTCCATAACTGCCTGTCTCCACTCAGGTAGGGCCAATGCTTCATCAATGTTAGTTGGTACCTTAACATTCTCGTCAACAACATTGCTTGAGAACTTTGAAAATGTGAATGAAGTCATTCACATTTTAGTTCATTGTTTATTATATATTTTTAGTTAAAATATTAATTAGTTAAGTTGTTGATTATTAGGTGTAGTTGATTGAATAAAACTTGAAAATATTAGTTATGTTAGCATCAGGTTTGAGTTTATATTTTGAAATGGTTTTGCATTCTTCTGTTATGCTAGTTAGAATTGATCTATAATTAGCATTGCAGGGAGATTGTATAGGAAATTGAGTCAAAATTAGTTTTTTAAAAAATGAACCTTTCATGACAGTTATTTGATTAACCATCGTGAAAGGACTTTTTAAAATAGTTAATAGAAAAAATGCCATGAAATTTTTTTTTTTCAAGGCGGTTTTATAAAGTAACTGTGGTGAAAAAAACTTTCACGATGGTTATAAACCTCCGTGAAATTCTTTGTTTATAATATCGATGGAATTCACTATGCCTCAAAAACTGCTGTGTAAAGCCTTTTTTACTCATTGTTAAGGGTCTTTTCTCCTGTAGTACTAACTAAGATACCTATTTTTAACTTTCCTTTTAGTTATTGAGGAGTATTTAGTTCTTTCAATAAGATTCACAAATCCTTAATTTAGTCTCTTGGTCTAATTAAGAATTTGTTAAAAATATATGTTAGAATTTGTATTTTGGTATTTTAGCTAAATTTAATTAGAAGACTCCCTAAAAATTATTATTATAATTTAAAATATTATTTTTAAAATTTTAAATTATATTTGTATTATATTCTTGTGAATATATTTTGTTTATTTCATGTATTGGTGTTTGTTTTTTAAAAGTTAAAAAATACAATTTATATTTTAGAAGAGAAAATGGATGAGAAAAAGGAGAAGCAATCCAATAATTGATATAGGGAGACTAACTAATAATTAATGAGGTCAAAAATGAAAAATAATACTAGCTCTGATGCTTAATATAAGAATTAGTTGACTAATTTGAATAGATTAAAAAAATAGTTAAGTTAGTTATTTGTAATAAATAGGTGTTATCTTTTCTAAAATATCCTTACTAGATATGGAAACAGGCCAGGGCAGGTCAAGCCATCGCCTTAACAAGCTAGGCCTGATTTGTATCAAATAGGTCTAAACCTAGCCTGTGACCTGTTAAAGGCTTCCTTTTTAGCCTAAGCCTGGCCTATACAATGGCCTAGCCTGAAGCCTATTAATAGGCCTGTATTTTTTGAAAAACTATAAACAGGCTAACAGCCCCAAGCCTTCCAACAAGCCAAAAACAGGTCTTAACAAAATACAGGCCAAATGTCTTTAAATAGGCCAAAAACAGGCTTTGACAGAATACAGGCCGAATGCCTTTAAACAGGCCAAAACAAGTCACTAATAATATGAACAAGAGCTGCCAAACACGGAAAAAAAAGAGCATACGACTAAATAAAATGTAATCCAAGAATACTTAAAATACAAGTTGAGATAATGTTATTAATCAACAAGAACATACCAAATACAACAACATTACAACAAAACAAGTTTAAGAAGAATAGCCACTAGTAGCAAATCATCAAATTTTCAACATAATTTCTTCAAGACATACTTGTTGCGAAGCCAATCCCTACCATAAATAAGTACTTCAATTGATTCTTCATTTAATTTGGAACGATATTCATCAATAACTCTACCTCCAACACTAAAAGTGGACTCTGATGTCACGGTTAAGATTGGAATAGCTAATATGTCAGCAACTATTTCAGATAAAATCTTACACTTCATGCTATTATTTTTCTACTATTCCAAGGCACTGAAGGAGTTAGAACTACCATCAGGAATGTCAACACCATCCTCAAGATAAGCTTTCAATTCTGATTTCATTGGGGGAACTGCTTGCTTTTCACGAACATTGCTCATGATTTGGTCAAATCCAGTAACTATAGAAGAACCAGGTGCATTGGTAGAAGAGTCGTTATCAGCATATCAACTTCATTACTACCCGTTGTCTTTCCTTTATACATGCTTACATACTCATCATTTATTGATTTCAAAGCACTCAGCACTTTATCTATATTCTCAGAAGCCACATAATCAAGCTTATAAATCAAAGGAAAGCAATAATTAACAACATATAATTTGCACTTGGGATCCAAAACACTTGCAATGGCCATTAACATATTGCATTCTCCCTAATATTTGTCAAACTTCTCCTTCATTGAAGCTGTCATTTCTCTTATGAAGAAATCACCATCTTCTATGGCATTGTTAATTACTTGTTTCACTCTCCAAACTTTAGAAAGATACAAATTTGCAGTACGATACTTACTACCTGAGATGACATGGGTGGCTAGATTAAATAATACTTTTAAGAGTTTACAAATGTTCTCAACCTAATTCCAATCCTCTTCTGATGGTGCATAGTTGTAATGTAGCTCTCTTTCCTTATATTTAGGAAAGACAACCTTGAACTTCAAAGCAGTAGATAGCATCATATATATCGAATTTCACCTTGTTGGACAATCAAGAATAAGCTTTCTTTCCTCAAAACGTTTCTACTCAACAATATCACAAAATGCTTTTAGCTTTGAGTCATTATAATTAATATATTTCACATTCACAAACATTATGTATAATGTCCCTAATTCTTCCAAGGCCATCTTACACCATTAAGTTTAATATGTGTGCACAACATCTCACATGAAACAAATCACCGCTTAGAGGTAATGAACTACTAAGTGATAACGTGTCCTTAAGAGCTCTTAAACAAGAATCATTATAAGAGGCATTGTCAACTGACACAAAAAACACTTTGTTTTCAATACCCCAAGCCTTCAAACACTTGAAGATAGCATCTGCCACATCAATTCCTCGTCTAGGAGCATGAATTTTCACAAAACTCAAAACTCGCTTTTGAAGATTCCATCTCGGATCAATGAAATGCCCGGTGATAACCATGTATTCAGCTACTTGGTGAGCTGATTTTCACATATCAGTAGTCAAACTAATCTTGTTCACACCCTCTAATAAGGCCTTCAATTGTTTCTTCTCTGCCTCATATATGGCATAACAATCAGTTCTTGCTATCTTGCGAGATATTGTTTGAAATTCAAAATTTGCATATTGGAAGCCCCACATCCAAACTTCATCCTCAACAATGTTAAAAGGATGTTCATGCACAATAATTGTAGTAGGTATTATTTTCCTCATCTTTTCATTAGAATATCTAGCACCCGGTGTCAAAAATGTTAATGTTCAGATTGGAAGGCTAAAACAGAATTGTGGTTGCTTGTTTTGCAAAGAAACAAGCAACTTCCCTTGCAAACAAGCTTGGACATGTCTTCGAAGATCGCTGGTGCTAGCTCCCTTCCTTGAATACGCAAGTAATTGTTTGCAATACTTGCATTTCCCTTTGATTCCCTTATCGGTTTCAACTTGATCAAAATTTTCCCAAATGGTAGAGGTTTTTCGCCTCTTCTTTTGAATAATACTATCATTACCATCATTTTCTTCATTAGTTTATTGACTAGAATCTGTTGGTGCTTGTTGACTAGCCAATGGCATAATAGCATTTGAAGGACCTAAATTAGATGACATTGTTTCACTCTCAAAATGGAGATGAAATTAACTAGAAATGAATCACAAAGCATATATTAGTATTCCATTCTTGATGCAAAATATCAGTAAAATAAATTGGAAAAAAACAATCATGTATCAACAGTAACACAACATTAAAAGAAAAAACTATATGAACTCTAAAAGCACCAACCGAGAAAAAATTAACCCCCTATCATTTCCTAATTAATCCTGTAAGTACATACATCCAAATTCTTCATTCTTATAGACCCTATCATTTGCTAATTCATTCTTCTATGCCACTAAAACAAAATTCAGTAGCAAGCCTAATTCAGAATTTATCATCATTTTTATGCCACTAAAATAAAATTCAGTAGCAAACATTACAAATTCTCCACGGTGATAGAGTTATCATCATTACAAATTTGTACTTGGCTTAATACCAAAATCATCTCCACAGAGAATAGAGAGCTCTAACCAGCAAGTATTACATCTACGGTTCTATAATCACGCGATCAATGCCATGATACTCCTTTGAACATTGAAAAATAAAAGATGATCCTCTACTCTACATCTACAAATAATTCTTTAGATAAAATCACAAAACCAATTAAGCTTTAACCTCCGAGTTGTGAGTTGTGGCTTAAGAGTCAATATGGCTTGTAGGAAGCTTATCTGGCTGACGAGCAATGAGGACTGATGAGCAGAAGTTGTCAACATCGAGCAATGAGGACTGATGGTGATGGTTCAAGCTCTGACCTCCGAGATGTGGCTTCGGAGTACTATAGGTTGTGACTGTGAGGACTGAGGAGGAGGATGACTCAACCCCTCTAATGTTATGGCTTAGGCTTCGGAGTCGACACCGTCGAGGATATATAGATCAGAACGCACAGGCATGAAGATTGAAGAGAGGTATGCAATTGAGCGATCGTGCCACTGACTGTTCTTTGTGCTGATGCTGATCGACGCCGGCATGGCTGTCTATCTGACTCCGAGAGACTGAGACTAAAGTAGAAGAAGGAGACCAGAGAGGCAGAGACTAGAGTCTGAGAACCGAGGTGAGACCGTGAGAGGAACGCTGATAGTTGAAAATTGAACTGAAGATTGAAATAAAAAGAGGGGAAAACGAAAACCTAATGTGGAGTAAATAATTTTTTAGCTAATTTACTTAATAGGGTTTAAAATTATATATCATGTAAAAGAAGTAGCAACAAAACGAAATGGTGCAGTGGTGAAGTAACTTTTCATCCACTCACAGGTCTTGGGTTCAAGGCCTACATTTTGCATAATCCACCTATTATGTGAAGAAACATAACAAGCTCAGGCCAGCCTGATAAGTCTTATAGCCTTCTCATGGAGCCTGAGCCTGGCCTGTTAAGTGAAATAGGCTTCTAAAAAAGCCTGAGCCTGTATTTTTTTTTTTTTAACAAGCCTGGCCTGATTAGGCCCAAAATAGGCCAGGCTGTAGGCCCTTGACATGCCGCCTGATCTATTTCCACCTTTAATCCTTGCTAATCAAGTGTATTGACTAGAACTACTATTATTACAGAAAGTCCTTGGAAAAAAAAGGATAAATATTAGAGATAAAGTAGATTGAGTCTTATATTTAGGATCAAAATAAAAGTTAAATGAGTTCTTATATTAAGGACTAGAGGTATTACTAAAAACTTCAAATATGTTATTAGCTAGTATTTTTTATAAATAGGAATGTACTATCTATTAAAAAAATGAAGAGAGCATAGTATAATTTTTTATTTAATTATTATATTATTGGTTTGAATCGATTCATCCATCCAACAGTTTCAACTATGGTCTATCTAATAAAAAAGATAAATGGGGTGTTTGGATATCTCTCGAAGTGTTTTTAAAAAAAAAAAATTTTCATAAATCAAAACAAACTCTTTTACATATTTTTTTTCGTATATCGTAAAATTACTTTTAAAATTATGGTTTGATTTCCATATAAATATCCTCAAAGATCCACAAAAATAGATAAAAAATGATGCAAGCAAAAAGAGGCATTATGCATGTGGGCACGTGAACGATAAAAGTGATTACAAGAGAGGGGGGCAGGGTATATGGCTTCATGGGTATCATTTTATGTGAAAATCACATGCTCACTTCATCTTCTCAAAGCCTTTAGTTTTTGTTATAAAAGCCTAGTAGCTCAATTTGTGAACTGGGTTTTAGTGTAAACGGACTAACAATAAGCCTTTATTTGCTATGTAAGATATTGATTGTAGAAATCCGTCCACATATTAAAGGAGAAGTAGTATGAATTAATTAATTGTATATAGAATAGGGATATTTGATTTTCAAATTTAAGTGATCTTTGAAGTGTTGTTGCAATCTCTGTGAAGAAGGCAATAATGGAGAGGAAATTCTTCCTTGCATTCACTAATGGGATTACAATCAAGAAGAAATTAAGAAATAATTTGAAAAATCAAATATCCCTATTCTATATACAATTAATTCCTATTATTTCTCCTATAATATCGGAAATTCTACAATGATAATTTCAAAATTTCTTAAAACAAACTGGTTTTTGAAAAAAAAAATCCAGAGACAATCAGAATGATTTGGAGATAATATTATGATTTATGATCTCGTTTAAAGATCTCTGTCTTTTTCTTTATGTTAGTTTTGAAGGTAAAAATTAAATTAATTATAGAATAAAATTATTGTTATAAATAAAGAAGAAATAGAGAAGAATCATAAAGAGAAAGAGAGGATTAACAAGAGAGAGTATTTCTCATTCTATTCAAGAGTGCTTAATACGTTATACATAACCTCTATTTATAGGCACAGTTTTACATCTTTGATAGAATTTATTGATTACTTAATAATATAAGATAATTGTGGATATAGAGATAATGAGAGATATTGACGATTATAGGAGATAATAGGAGATATATAGACATCCACAAAGATATTATTATATTCATAATACTCCCCTTTGGATGTCCATTATATATGAATGTGCCTCATTAAAAAAATTTCAACTAGGAAAAACCCTATGAGAGAAAAACTTAGCGAAAGAAAAAGAGTACATCATTCATTGATACACTATGCGATACTATGTCATTAAAAACCTTGTTAGGAAAACCTAATGGGATAAAACTATAGACAAGAAAAAAAGAATACAGCGTGTATCAACTCCCACTCTTAGCAACATCAGTTGACATCTTCGAACCTGCAAAGTTTAATATAACGAACAAGCCTTCCAAATACTATAGTGAGATAAAAATATCAAATGTTAATTTCATAATCTTCTGAAAATCATGAGATAAATAGTCCTTTTATGGTTTACCTACATTTGATCAAAAACATGAGGATCAAACGGAAATACTATATCTACATAGCTAGTAAGATTAGTTGTGGGTACTTTCACATATCCACGGCACCCTTAAAGTAATGAAGAATGTTCTTAATTTCACTCCATCGTCTTTATATCGGTGACAAACTATATCATGCTAATTAGCAAATAATATATTAGGTTTTGTGTGGCTAGATAAATACACATGTGCTCTAGTGATCAGACTAAATTATCCATATATTGGTTTTGTGTGGCTTAATTATCCACATAATACATGTTACTTATTCATATTTATTCTTCCTAAAGCTTTCATTTCAAATTCTTTAAGTAATTCGCAGCTTTTGAAAACTCATCAGGAATTTTGATGCTATCATCATAAATAGTACTGATAGCAAAGTCATTTTAAATTCTTTCACAAATAGACAAGTTGGAATATATTTACATAATTCCTTTAATCAATATTAACCACATATGCTTCATTTAGAGACTTAATTAAGTAATGTTCTTGAGAACATAATTGTATACTTCTAGAAACTTGAATCCTTCAAAGATTTTCATATATTATGATCCAGATGTATTCATGTATTAGATCATTTGAATTTACACAAGGATTTGAGCCCTTATGGGAGTCACATATAATTTTACTATATAGTGAGTCGCTATATTTTCTAGACACATATAACATATTTTCATATATTATCAAACTGTCATGTTGATAAGATACATAAAAATTTTAATCCACCACATGATTGCATTTCTCTTTTCTTGTACAAACGCCCATTACACTTCAAGTGCTTGGGCTAGAGATACACAAATCTCTTGTCATAATGTTGCGTCTTTCCTTTTTTGTTGGCCAACTATTTTTCTATATGTATCTCGTGACAGATTTATATATAAAATCCTCATTTGATCATGTGATATCATCACTAAAATTATTGTTGACAATTTTATTCCTTCATCGGTCCCCTTTTCTTTTATAACATAAAATATCATGATCTTTTTATTGCTTTTAGACACTTAAGCCTCTTCAAGAGTCAAATAGTTATGTCTTAACGTCTTTTACAATTCATTCATCCTTAGTATGATCATAATTATTTGCTCCTTTTTCTTTTCTTTTAGAACAGATCATGCTCTCATGCTTTTAGCATGTCTTAAAAATAGGAGCATTTTTAGCTGGAATATGAGAATTAAGAATTCTCACTTGGGTCAGTAATTGCATTTGGCAGATATTAGCAATATTTTACGAATGTAATACTTTATAAACTTCTAGTTCATACTACTATATTTGAGGATCTACATTTGGTATTGAAAATGCATTTTATGTGTTTTCTTTTATAGCTACACATTTTCTCCCCCTCATATTAAGAACATGCAATGTAGGTCTCCTAAATCTATAAGTCTCCTTTAGAAATATTATTTTGAGACAAACAAGAATAAGGAGGTTCTTATCTAATATTAATCCCAACTTACTTTTAGTATCCATCTATGTGCATTATTGTGGTGGAATAATAGATATTAAACATTTTAAGATGAAAAATGTCTGGCTCCAGACCAAAAGCTAATTATAATGGGAGAATTCACAACATATTGTTGGCTTAATGCATTTATGTGCAAAAATATATATAAAGTCAATCATCCCAACACTCAAACAGGAATTATGTTATCATAAACTCTAGTCTAGCTACTTATGGAGGCTTTTACTAAACATATAATCATTAGCAATGTGAAGAACAATTACTAACAATCTCAACGAGAATCATATTGATTTCATAATCAAGAACTTAAGTACTCAATGTAATTATTTGAACATATTTGCAAACTTCAAGTTGCAAGTTGATCATAAATACCTATGACCATTTTATAGATGCATTTTTCACTTTGGTCCACATGGTGTCTAAATGGGCCCATATATAAACTTGATATATTATAAATCTATACGGATCTGATTTTGAGCACAGCTGGTGATATTCTCTTATTTAGTTCTTTTGAGAACAAATAGCATATAAAAATTGTTGAATTATATATCCTTTTTAAAGAATCTTCTGGTTCTTTAATAAATGCAACGCATATTTTTTATGATATTTTGTATCATTTAATCCGGGATGATCTGACCGGTCATGCCAAACTATAAATGCATAAACTTTTGGTTTATTGTAAAATTATTCTCAATTATTAGTAAACTTCTTATTACCATGTCATATTATTCATTTTTCACCTTAATATTTCATAAGGAATATGTTATCAATTATGGATTTTATCTTTGGGATAATAAATAATGATATAGCTCTTCTAGAATCTTATTTTTTATTTTTCACCCAATGGTAGAAACTTGTGCACTCATGGAAGGTTGAGTGCCACTGACTCTTCTTGAACCTTTTTCAAAAGGAAAATGAGATAAAAAATGACATGAATATTGAAGATAACAAATTTCATCTAACATGATTCACACTTGTATTCTAACAATCCCCCCTCAAGTGTGAGTCATATAAACATACTTTTCTCATTTATATATTTCAAATAGAGTGAATTGCATATAGTAAGCTAATAACATATCTTTAACTTAAAAATCTGATTGCTTCTTGATTCATATATAGTCATGGATTTTAATCCAATTGAGCTGTCACCTTAAGACCCTTTGATGAACAAATGTTCTGATATATATATATATGTTTGTGGGTCATAATTTTCATTATTGATTCCTTTTCTGGCCACAAAGAATAGGGGGAACTATATTAGTTATTCAACAACTATATCGATTTTGTTGCTAGTTCTTCAAGAACTATAGTAACCTTTTGTGATTAGTTCTTCTAGAACTATATCAATTTTTTGATTATATATTGTTCTTCAGAAAATGTTATATATAGTTTTTTAGGAACTAATATATATTGTTTACACTATATGATATACTTCACTTCTTGTTATGCTTTTTCAAAATATGAAGTATTTGTTTTTTTTTTCACGACATATATATTTTCTCAATGTTTCATTATTAAAAAACATTACTTTTTTTTTTATGTATTCTGCAATACTTCAAATCTTAGTCATAAATTTATAAATCCAACAAAAATTTGAAAAAATCTATAAAGACTAAAATCAAGCTACATAGTTATGAAGATTTGAATCATAAACTTTCAGGGCTATTTATAAGTCATTAGTTTTTAAAACCCTATATAGTAAATATATATTTCAAAGATCATTTATGTCATTCTTTGAACCATAAGCCTTTAAGGCTTTAAAACTATCAAAGTTATTCTTTTTATGTTATTCAATAACATGAGTGTCATGGCTATTGGCCATTTAGTAATAAAAAATTATAATATTAATAGATGGCAAATTGAATATCAAGAATATATGAGAATAAGATAAGAATAAAATTTAAACTTTAAATTAATTAAATGTAACATCAAATAAGGAGAAAAGGTAAACTCTTGTACTAACACATTCTTCACTATATAATCATTAGTTTCCTGGGCTATATTATTTATAATTATAATTGTCATAATTTTTCTTTTATAAACAAACCATATAATGATTCTTCTCAAAATTAAAACTATATGGCTTCAAGCCGTTTTTAAAAAATAAATTAAAGATACATGGCATCTAACTATTTAATTTTAAAATGAAAAAATCAAGATAGAAATTTGAAGTCATATGGCTTCTAACCAATTAATAAAATAACAAAAAATCAAATATATATGGCTTCTGGCCATAAGATAGAAAATCAAAGTTATATGGCTGCGAGCCATTTAATAAGATATAGAAAAGTTAAATATATATATATATATATATATATATGTATATAGCTTCTGGCCATAAAATAGAATATTCAAGTTATATGGCTTCTGGCCATTTAATAAAATAACAAAAAAAAATCAAATATATATGGCTTCTGACCATAAGGTAGAAAATCAAAGTTATATGGCTACTAGCCATTTAATAAGATAAAAAATTTAAATATATATATGGCTTTTGGCCATAAAATAGAAAATCCAAATTATCTAGCTTCTAGTCATTTAATAAGATAAAACAAATCAAATATATATATATGGCTTCTAGCCATAGATAAAAAATCAAAATTATATGGTAACTAGCCATTTAATAAGATAAAAAAAATCAAATATATATGGATTCTGGCCATAAACTAGAAAATTCAAATTATATGGCTTCTAACCATTTAATAAGATAAAAAAATTGAATATATATGGCTTCTAGCCATCAGATAGAAAATTATACCTAAATGACTTCTAGTTATTTAATAAGATAAAATATCAAATATATATGACTTCTAGTCATTTAATCTTAATGAGAAAAAAACTTAAAATTATATGATTTCTGGTCATTTAACTTTAGATGGTAACCATTTAAGGATACTGCTAGTATCCATTAGAACTTCGGGTTCTATCGAAATAGTGATGTAAGGTCAATAAGAAATAAAGGGGGAAAATGATCTTTTCAATCTTAGCCATGGAACCCAATGTATAAAGCAATGGTAAAAGATCTTTTTAATTTCATATAATAGCTCAGATTATCATAGAAGATCGATTACAGATACAAATATTTCGAAACACCATATATACAATATTCGAGATATTTTTATTTAAATAGAGCAAACGATACTTTAAAAAAAATCATAGAAGTGATACTCTAAAGTTATGCCAAAGATCAAAGGTATATCATATGTATCTTGGTTAGAGTTTCATACTGATAACGTGTTATAAATAAAGAAGAAATAGAGAGGAAGAGAGGATCATCAAAAGAGAATATTTTATATTCAATTCAAGAGTGCTTAATATGTTATACATGACCTCTATTTATAGGCACAACTTTAAACCTTTGATAGAATCTACAGATTATATAATAATAGGAGATAATTGTGGAATATAGGGATAATGGGAGATATTAAAGATTATAGAAGATATAGAAGATAATAGGAAATATATGGATATCCACAGAGATATTATTATATTCATAACAATTATAACTATTAGTCATTTCCTACAAAAGGTCAAAGGTTTTTTTTTTTTTACCAGCAAAAAGTCAAAGGTTTACCATATTACAAAGGCAATCATAAAATATCTATACTATAATATTGTGATTGTGATTACATATTTAAAGACTAAAAGTATAATATAAAATATTAATTTTTAATTTCTTTAATTATATTTGTATTATATGCTTGTTAATATATTTTGTTTATGAGTTAATATAATCTTTGGTCTTTACAATTTGCTCTCAGAAAAAAAAAATTATACTAGTACTAAAAAATTTTTTAGGTGCTTGGTACTCCTAAGCAAAAACTTCCTGACTAATTTGTACATTAACTCATTTTTAATTGGATTGCTTATTCTCTTACCCTCTCATTTTCTCTTTTAAAATATCACTTATATTTTTTTAGCCACAGACTTAAGAAACAAACAACAATACATAAAATAAACAAAAGGTTAATATAAATTTTGGTCCTTTAAGTTTATTCTCGGAAAAAAAAACTTTCGGGGCCAATTTACACTTAACCTGATAAAAAATAATACTAATACTAAAAATTTCAATTAATTAGACAATGCGTAAGGCACACCATAATCTAGTCTTCGCATGTGAATTATCTAAGTTTGACACTTAGCTTGTAGCAGCCATTCCTACAAGCAATATTGAAATTGCTTCATCTACTTCAATACTTCATGTACCACGCTTGATACAAAAGTCCAATCAAGCCGCCGTCAAAGTAAGTCCTTCCATAAGCATTTACATCAATTAAAAGAACCGAAAACTAACGAAACCTATGGTCACATGAAATCCTTTAAGTGACAATCTGACGACAATGTGTGTTTGGTGTAGCGGTACAACAGGTAAAAGTAACTTGTAAGTGGTAAAATTCAGTTTGCATGGTGAAGGAGCGGTTTGGTTAAGCTTTTAGTCTATTCTCCTTTTGGGTCAAAGCCAGATTAGGCAGATAAAAAGCAAAAGCTGATGAAGTAATCGTGCGTTTGGTCTCGTGAGAGCATTTTGTAAACTGAGGGGGGTGTTTGGATAACCTCAAACCATGGTTTGAAGAATAGCTTTGGAGAATAGATTCTGGAAAGAATAGATTTTGAAAGAATAGCTTTTTTGAAAAAGTGATTCTGATAAAGTGAGAGTGTTTGGATAGTTGTTGTCAGAAGTGTTTTTTTATATGTAAAAATTACTAAAAAGGACATAAGTTTAAATAATAATTACATATAAGATATATTTCATAATATATGTTTATTTGAAGTAAATAAAAATATTAATAAAAAAATTAATACGTATATATATTAATAAGATAAATAAATATGTTATTTTGCAAAATAATTTAATAAAATAATTAAACATGTATATATATTAATAAAATAATTAAAATTAAAACGTATATATATTAATAAAATAATTAAATATGTTTTTCGTAAAATAATTTATTTTGCCAACCAAAAAATATGATTATTTAATTCAATTTAATTAATGCATGAGAAGTTTGAATGCTTCGGAGCCGTTGCCGACGAAAAGAAAAGTCCAACGTGTGGGGGCCACTCAATCCAATATATAGTATAGAATAAAAAGCGGGTCGCGTGCTGCTTCAGCTGAAACCAAAATTTCAAGCTCAAAACCATGGTTTTCAAAAAAATAGGGGTGTTTGGCAAAAAACCCAAACAGCCCCTGAATACCAAATTTGCCCTCCTCCTCTTCTCACTCATACGTTGGTTTTTTTTTTTTCATTTTCAAAATTTTTAATAACACAATGTTCTAAAAAAATTATTATATTATAAATAACTTTATATTCTATTAAATGAAAATAATTTTTTACATAGTTTTTTATAAGATTTTTAATTTTATATTTACATATGTGTAGGGTATATTTGATTATGTAATATTATTCAGTTCAAAAATTTTCACATTACCATGATTTCTTTTTTAAATATATTTGATTTATTAAATTTAACTTTTTCTTATTAAAATAATTTAAAATTATTATATTTTGTAAATTCATATTAGTTATCATCTTTCATTAGTTAATAAAAGTCATACCTATTTTAGTTATTTTACAAACTAAACTTACTTATTTAATTACAATCCAAACAACTTTTATTTTTACAAACTAACTTTTGTAAAAGTCGATTCAAACATAGATCACATTAACCAATCTAACTTTTATTCAATCTAACTTTTCTAAAAATCAAATTAAGCATAAGCTACTTTTTTTACTACTGATTCAAATGAGTCCATGACTCAAAAGCATAAACAACAACACATCAATCTAGATCGATTATCTCAGGTTTTTGGCTCATCCTTCGCAATCCTTTTTTGTTTCTTATTACTTGAACTGGCACCATTACAAGATGCAGAAGGAAGCACACTATCATTCAAATCCTGACTCATCTTCAACTTAATGGGATTAAATATGTTCTGAAGCGCTTTCTCCTCATGCTTATACTCATCAACTTTAGTAAGCTGCTGGGGATCAGGCCACACCAAGACCCTTTTGGTGGCATCCTCAATCTTCTTCTTGTCTTTTTTGGAAAGTACTGAGCCACTCCCCTCATTATTTATTGAGGCCTTGACTTTGTATATATAATCCTCCAAAGCATTCTTCGCTTTAACTTTCTTCTTGTACCTCTCATCCTCGGTCTCGATTGTATATTTCCTCTTCTTGAACCATTCTTTCAATTTCTTCATCCGATAGTTTTCTTTTTCCATCAACTATGGTTATCTCATCCTTCTTCCCCGATCTAGTTTCCTCTATGGAGACATTTAAAATCCCATTCTCATCAATGGAAAAGCAAGCTTTGAACTTAGGAACACCCTTTGGTTCTGGAGGAATGGTTAGGTAGAACACATCCGAAAAATTGTTATCCTTTGCCATTGCTCTCTCGCCTTGATAAACATGAAAACTAATTCTTGTTTGGCTGTCCTCCGTGGTAGTAAAACGATCAACCCACATCGTTGTAGGAATGCTAGTATTCCTTGGAACTACCACTTGCATGAGACCATCATATCGCTCAAACTTAAGGACAATGGGATGACATCTCTCAGGGCAATGCCTCGTAAATTTTCATTTCCTAGCCCATTTAATATTTATGGCAGCATGAACAGCAGCACCATAAGCAATAGCCTATTCTTCCCATTGAAGAAGTTCTGTAATAGTTGTAGGATTTTAGGAATTCTTGTAGAGCCACCAACAAGGACAACTTCATCAATATTGTTCTTGGACATCTTGGCATCCATAAGACACTTCTATGTAATTTCCAAACACTTTTGGAAGAGGTCTTTGTTCAACTCGTTAAACTCGGCACGCGTAATATAGTTGAACAAAAGTCAATGCCCTTGAATAAAGCATCAACCTCAACAATTGTATCAACAATGGAAGTTGATGAAAGAGCTCTTTTTGCCCTCACAAAATAAGTTCTCAACCTCCTTATGGGCCTTTGGATTCCCAGTACGTAATGTCCTTCTTATGCTTCCTGTTAAAATCTTTCACAAAGAAGTTCACCATTCTATTGTCAAAGTCCTCTCCCCAAGGTGTGTATGGCCGCCGATCAACTGCTTTAACTTTAAAGTCGCCGTTGTTAATTGTGACAAGAGAAACATCAAAGGTACCACCAGCAAGATCAAAGACAAATATGTTCCTCTCCTTGTCCCGGTAGTTATTTTACTTGTTAAGACCATATGCAATTGCTGCAGCAGTAGGCTTATCAATTATTCGCATTAGATTAAGGCCAGCAATTGTGCCTGCATCTTTGGTTGCTTGACGTTGAGAGTCGTCGAAGTCAGCAGCCACAACGGCATTCTCAGCGGTTGAACCAAGATATGTCAGCAATCTCATGCATCATGCTAATACCATGGATGAGACTTCTTCCCGTAGAAATTGCTTTTCCTGTGATTTAAAATTTACAACAATTTTTGGGCATATCTTTTCACCACAAATTATCTTAAATGGACAAAGGTTTATATCACTCTGAACGTGGGAATCTCCAAATCTCTGGCCAATTAATCTCTTCGCCTCTGGAAAGTATTAATATTGTAAATAAAAATAAATAATTAAGGCAGTGGGATCAAACCCAAGTGGGCATGTGGTGGGTGCGTGTCTCTCTTCTATAGGGATAAGAGCTAGGTTAGGGATCATTTTTTTAAAAATAAAAATAAAAATAAATAATGTCTTAACTCTAGGCACAGTACAACAAAGAAAAAAAAAAACAAGAGATCCTGAGCATTAGCCAAAACTGAGTCACTTGAACTAGAAGTGAATCACTTCTATGAGAGAGAGAACCAAGACAAACTTTCAAAAAGCTTATGAAAAAAAATTATTAAAAATTTTTTTATTTCATTTCCTTGCTTTAAGCTTTTACTCGACAATTAATAGAAAATAGCAAAAGAAAAAAAGGTTCAATTTTGGTGAATTGTTCGGTGTCGTTCTATTTCTTGATCATTCACAATGATCGCCACTCGACCATTTGCCATAATGCTGCATACCAGTATGTGGTGCAAAGATCGATTCCGGTGGCTTGTTTCTGTTGCATACTATCAGCCATTCTCTTCTCTTTTTGGAGACTAAATCTGAGAAGATGAAGTTTGAACTTGCAAGTTATAATAGGCTAATGAAGATCCCTATAATAATAACGTAGCAAAAATGACCACCATGAGATGATTTTTTGGTTCAATTTTGGTGAATTGTTCGGAGGCCATAGGCTTTTATTTTTCTTTAAAAGAAAAAAAAGTCAATTTGATAGAAACTTGTTTGGGTGATAGATTGGAAAATCAATCTCAAAAAGATTCAAATTTCAATATCAAGAAATTCAAAAGCCAAAAAAGTTGTTATATCTTTAACATGTTCTATAATCATCAGATCTACGCATACCCAAGTCAATAAGCAATGCAGAAACTATTGTATATGCATCAAGCGTAATGCTGCAGATTTTCAAAATGGTTATCCCATCTCCAGTTGATGCCAAAACTTCATTCCCTTGATTCGCAGAAATTTTCAGATCATTATTAATGGCTAGACTTGGGGGGTTTGGATACCCCTAAAATCAAATAAAAAAAAATAATTTTACAAAAGTCAAGACAAAATTCCTCTCACCTACTTATATCATATTTCGTAAAATTACTTTTAAAATTCTAACAGTTAGACTTAGGAGTATTATAAGAATGATTTTTTTTCATAATAAAGCAAGAAAAAGATGAAAGATCACTAAAAGTAGTCTTGAGTGATGAAAAATGTGATTGATACAAATAACAGGATAACTTGAACTAATCCATTAAAATAATAAGAACCAAAGTAGGATGCTATCAACTCCAGTCAAACACCATCCAACTTTTAAGAATAAAAAATAATTATCAGTGATGCCCTTACGAGAAGGGTAATTATGCCACATCTGATGGTGATACTTTTTATGTATTGATATATCCGTATTTTTCGTAGTTCATTTCTTTTAAATTTTGAAAATAAATTTTCTATAATCCTATTATAGTTATATTCTTCTTAAAAGTCATAAGGTTAAAAAAACAAGAAGGCAAGGAAGATATACTAAGAAGTTTTGTCATGTCTTCAAGAAAAAGACAGTGTGCTTTGACATTGGAAAGAAAGAGTACTACTACAGTTCATTGCTAAGTAGGAAAATTTCATAGAGTCATGATTCAAAGTCAGCTATGAATATTAATGCCTTTAATTTCTTTTTGCCAACATATTGATGCCTTTAATTAAACAATAGTTCATTTAGATAATTTGATAAACTTTTCATGTATTCCATTACGTGTCAGTAGAAACTTGGTTATCTTCTTAATAATGTTCTAAAGAAGTAATATAACTTAATATTCCGTAAACAATAAATTAAGAAAAAGTTAATCTTTTGGTCTTTTTAAGTTTTAACTCAGTTATGACTCGGTCCCTTTACTATGACTCCATGCGACTCAGTCCCTAAACTTTTAACTCAATTAAAACTCAGTTCCTGAACTTTTTCTATTTAATAAATTAATACTTTTTATTCATGACTCAACTTGACTCATCCCATGTGGCTTCCAAGTAAGCCCTACATAGATTAAATAGAATTTTTTTTTTTTTTAAAAAAAATGTTTGCATGGCTGGCTTCCTTCATATCTTCCATCGCCACCAGATATGCCAGCCGACAAGTGCATCTACTCAGCCCAAGCAATTTCCCACCTCCTGTGTAACTATCCCTTCTTATTTCTTATTTCTAGTTCCCTGCTTCTTGTTCTTACAAATTCAAAGTCAAATAGATGCTTCAGGAAAAAAAGAATGAGAAAGAAATGAGAGGAAGTGGAAGCAAATTCTTTATAGATCTTAAGAGCTCACCTCCCTGAACACAGCAGCACCACAAATGGTCAATTATATGATTAGGAGCGTCCATTTGTTGGTTCAATCAATCATAGGCGTTGTGAGGCATGGTGGGAAAAGAAAATCTGAACTTGCTTACTGAGGAGTGAAAAAAATCTACGTATGACTAAACCCGACTGAACCCTCTCTGACGGTGATCTTAGTGGTAGTGTCGCCGTTCTTTGCATTTCACCGGTGAGTCAACAAAGTGGGAATAGAAAAAAGAAAGGAACTAAAAACAAGAAAGAAAGAATAGTTACACTTAGGGGGGGAGTGCTTGGGCAGAATGCATGCACTTGCCCGGCAGTGATGGTGAGTACCTGATCGAAGATATCAAGGAAGCTAGCCATGAAATTTTTTTTTAATTTTCTATTTAATCTATGTGGAGCTTACTTGGAAGCCACTTAGGATGAGTCAAGGTGAGTCATGCATAAAAAGGATTAATTTATTGAACAGAAAAAGTTTAAGGATTTTAACCAAGTTAAAAGTTTAGGGACTGAGTTGCACCAAGTCATAGTAGAGGATTGAGTCATAACTGAATTAAAACTTGAAGGACCAAAAGATTAATTTTTCCATATATTAATATGGTTTGCAACAAGAAATTGTAACTTATCATTGTAAGAGAAAAATGGTAATGAAGAACTGTTAGGAAGTAGTAGACACATGTTGAATTAAATTAAGTAGCTATAGCCCGCTGTTATATCAGCTGTATTGTAACCATTTTGGATAGTAATTTCCTCTTGTAAATATCATTATAAATATGATACCATGGTGCAGTAATTATTATTCTGCAAGAAAGCACTTTCAGTCTCTCTCTCTCTCTCCCTATTTCATCTTTGCATTTTCTACTTCTTGACTTTTCTATCTTGGTATCACGAGCCTAACCAGATCTCTCTGTTTTAAGCCATGTCTTCATCTCCTCTTCTTAGTACCTCTTCCTCACCTTCTGTTATCTTTCTTACTAAGTCTAGTTCTCTACCTTCCACCTCATCGAGTCCCTCCTCCTCTGTTTCTCCTTCTCCGATCAAACTTGATCGCAATAACTACTTGTATTGGAGTTCGATGACCTTGTCGCTTCTTCATGGACAACACCTCGATGGCTATGTGCTTGGTTTGAAGACATGTCCAAATGAGTGGCCCACTGATGGTGACTCTCATGTAAAGCCGCTTTATAAAGAGTGGATCCCTGCTGATCAAGCCATATTTGGCCAGTTGCTATCGAAGTCAACTTGTTCATTGTCGTACCTGCTATGAACTCTAGAAGATGGCTAGAGATTTGATTAGTGTAGACACTAGCTCTAAAGTTTTGATGAACAAAGCTGAGTTACAAAGCATACAAAAATATAGCTTGCGTATAGAGGAATACCTCACTCAGGTCAAGCATCTTGCTTATCAACCGATTACGATTACACTTTTTGGTCTTGATTTGGATTATAATCTAATTGTTTGTACTTTAATGTCTGTTAAAGGCTTATTGTGGATAGCTTTGTAATCTGAGTTACAAATTTTTGAACGTCATTTAGATTTGTATCGAAATATGGGAAATCTATCCCTATCTCATGACTCTGCTAATGTTGAAAGATCATATCATACCACACATTTTAGAGATTATGGAGCTTC
This sequence comes from Neltuma alba, assembly GCF_004799145.2. NCBI lineage: Eukaryota > Viridiplantae > Streptophyta > Magnoliopsida > Fabales > Fabaceae > Neltuma > Neltuma alba. The sequence goes on from NW_021633593.1 coordinate 53,641, forward strand.
TAGCTCTCGTGGAGGTCGTAGTGGTTGAGGTTGATCTTGTAGTGGTTGAGGTTAGCACCCTATGTGCCAAGTATGTGGAAAACCAGGCCATATTGCTTCCTATTGCTATTTGCAGATTCGATCGAAATGTGTGGCTCCCTATAAACAATAGAAGGTCATACTTTGATAATGCAACATCTAATGTTGCCACTGCTCATGCAATTGCTGATCCTATGTGGTTTGTTAATAGTGGTGCTATAAACCACGTAGGTCAATGATCCTTCTCTTCTTTACAACTCAGTTCCTACTGTTGGTAAGAATACCTTGACTAGTTTTGATGGAACTCGTTTATCTGTTTTGTGGACTGGAAATTCTTCTCTGCAAGTAAGCCCTCTCAAATTCTTCTCTACCTTGTTCTGGATCATCTAACTCTCTTCATCTCTCACAATTGCCCTATGTTCCTGAGTCTAAACAAAACCTCCTTAATGTACCACAACTAACTACTGAAAATGATGTAATTGTTGAATTTGATCATTCAATTTTGTTGCTATGTGAAGGACTGAGTAACCAGAAACATATTGCATCAAGGGAAGCTCAGTGATGGATCATATGAGATGAAACAGTTTGAAGCTCGGGCATTAGCAGTAAAGACATTTGGTCAAGATGAAGTTAGTCTATGGCACCAAAGACTTGGACTTCTATCCCTTGTTACCTTAAATAAAATTCTTGAATCTTGTAATATTAAGATTTCTAAATCTGTATTTTGTGATGCTTGTCAATATGGGAAGTCACATTTGTTACCTTTCCCAAAATCTTTGTCACATGCTTCAAATATATTGGACTTAATACATATAGATATTTGGGGTCCAGCTCCTATCTTGAGTACTTCTGGTTTTTGTTACTATAAACACTTTATTGATGATTACAGTTGATGAACCATTATTTTGATATGTTAATAAGTGCATTTTGTGGATATTTTAGTCGATTAATTGGGTATTAATTGTATTATTGATGAATTAATATTCTATGCACATAAATAGTAGAAATAGGTTAAAATGTGGTTTTTAATAATCATTTGATCAATTCCTTAGATTAGATATTCTCTTGTGACTATTGGATTAATTTTAGGGACAAAACTAGAATTTCACACTTGTTGGAAATGCAATTCTAGCCAGAAAGGAATTGAATTTTGGAAGAAAGTTGTTCCATCAGGAGGGGAATTCGAATTCCATCACAAATGGAAAAACAGATTCCTTTGGCTTCAAAACTGAAAAATCAAATGACGGAAGGGGGAAACCAAAAGGAGAGGGGTCTTGTAACAGAATTTCAACAGAAAAAACAAACAGAAGCAATTAAAAGCCAATAGACAGAAGAGTTTGCCGGTAAATATAAGGACCAAAAGAACAAAGCAGAGTGGTTATCGAATTCCAATTTCTCTCTTCCATTCACTATCTACTCTCGACCTTGGCGATTCAGTGTGAGCTTAGTGATGGAAAATTTGAATTCCAGTACGGGCAATGTGACAACTATGCTCGGCTAAACACTATATTCTTCCTGGAAGTAAACATCACCTGAACCGTGGAGTCAATATAACAGAAGTCTAGTTCGGTTTGTCAATCTGTGTTTCCTAATCCTTAGCTTCTCTCTATCATAAGATATCTAAAGCAAGGTTGGAATGGAGTACATTGCATTACTGTTCAATTAGATTTGATGAATCAATTTGAATTCTTGACGTGTTCGGTGTTCATCCGTAATTTTGTATAGACTTTGTGATTTGAATTTGATATCAGTGGAATAGGATTTATCTTGCAAAGTTGAAATTAGTTTTAGCATTAGTGTCATTGATTGTTGTGGATGATTTGACATTTTAAGCATTCGATCTTCTTCTTCCTTCTTATACTTCATCAGTTGTAATTCTTGTGTTTTTGCTTTAACAAAGATAATTCAGTCTTCTGTGATTGTGAATTTTACTTCTTTGCCTAAAATCAAACTGGAAAAATCAAGACACTTACAACTTCCTGCGTAATTTGATTACTCTTTTCACTGGACGATAATTCTAATAGTCTAGGGACCAAGAGATCGACACCTAGAGTTGTTCTTCCTGAACTATAGTAATTCTAGTTTCTTTGAATGATCTGTGTGATTAGGATCAATCAACAATAGATTTACATGGCAGTATCCTTTAAAAAAAACTAAGTCAGAAGCATTTCAAGCATTCTTACGATTCAAGTCTCTTAGAGAAAATAAATTTGAAAGGAAAATTAAAAGAGTTCAAAGTGATTGGGGAGGAAAATATCACGATTTCTTTGACTTTCTTGCCACTAATGGGATAGAATTCAGACATTCATGTCCTCATACCTCTAGTCAGAATGGCAGAGATGAGAGAAAACATAGACATATTATTGAAATAGGGTTAAGTTTATTAGCATGAGCCTCGATGCCTTTACATTATTGGTATGAAGCATTTCAATATGCTGTTTATCTTATTAGTAGACTTCCAACTGATGTTCTGCATGGTAAATCTCCTCTGATCGTTGCCTTCAAATTTAATTCTAATATGAAATTCTTAAAGGTATTTGGGAGTGCTTGCTTTCATTGTTTAAGACCTTATAACAATCATAAATTACAGTAGCGAACAATAAAATGTGTGTTTCTTGGATATAGTGGTGAACATAAAGGATATAAGTTTCTTAGTTCTACTGGAAGAATTTTTATTTCTTGACATGTAGTGTTTAATGAACATGATTTTCCTTTCAAGTGCGGTTTTCTAAATACAAGGCATGTTGAGAAATTGACTACTATTGGTGCTTCATTTTTTGTTTTACCACCTTTGCCTATTGTTCCTCATGTAGATCAGAATAATGCTACTACTCCTTTGTCCTAAATAGCAATGAAAGCTCTCCCTCAGAACCAATGTCAACATTTGCATGGTTTATACCTTTGCCCTTTTCGCAAGATGTTCAATTGAAGCTTCTCCACAAAATAATTCTTATCATGAACTAGAAGCAACTCTTTATCAAAATGCTCACCCTATGGTGACATGAAATAAAGCAGGAATTACAAAGCCTAAACATCCTTTTTTTGGGTTAGCAAAGCACTCGCTTGAAGTTGGACCTGAGCCTGCAATAGTTGGTGAAGGCTTATCTGATCCTTCTTGGCAGAATGTTATACAAGATAAATACAATGGTTTGATAAGAAACAAGACTTGGACACTAGTTCCATTCACTGCTAGAGGAAGTCTTGTAGGTTACAAGTGCATGTTTTGAAATAAATTGAACCCAGATGGAAGCTTGAATAAAAGAAAGGCAAGGTTGGTAGCAAAAGGTTTTCAACAATGTCCAGGTATTGATTACTATGAGACTTTTAGCCCTGTTGTGAAAGTAGCCACTATACGATTAGTTCTTTCAATAGTTGTTGCACGAAATTGGTGTATCAATCAACTATATATAAATAATGCTTTTCTCAATGGCACCCTGGACAAAGTGGTTTATATGAGACAACCAAAGGGTTTTGTAGATAAAACTAAACCAAACTATACTTGCTGACTTGACAAGGCTTTATATGGGCTTAAGCAAGTCCCTAAAGCTTGCTTTGATAAGCTTAAAAATACTTTGTTATCGTGGGGATTTAAAAATTCTAAGTGTGATATATTCTTATTTTGTTAAACACTCTGATTGCATTGGAATGTTGCTGGTCTATGTAGATAATAGTATGGTTACAAGAAATAATCCTACAAAACTGAAAGCTTTTACTCAAGAACTTCATAATATTTTTACTCCTCAGGACATGGGATCCTTACATTATATCTTGGGTATAGAAGCTAAACAAGACTCACATGGATTGCATTTGTCTCAAATGTATGTTGCTGGCCTACATACTTCTCCAATGCCTATGGTCTCTAGTAAACCATTATCTGCACATGATAGAGAATTATTAAAAGATCCTAGTCAATACAGAAGTGCAGTTGGAGCTCTGCAATATTTGACTCAAGCTCATCCTAATATATCTTTTTCACTAAATAGATTAAGTCAGTTTCTTCAATCTCTTACTTTGATACATTGGCAGGCTGTGAAACGTGTGATGAGGTACCTTAAAGGTACTGCAACCTTTAGGTTATATCTCAAACAGCTAAAGATCTCAATTTAATAGGGTACTCTGATGCAAATTGGGCTTGTTGTCTAGATGATACGAAATCAATTGGAGGGTACTGTGTTTTCTTTAGAAATTCTCTAATCTCTTGGAATTCTCATAAGGAATGAGCTATAGATCATTCTAGTACCTAGTTTGAATATCGAGCTTTAACTAATTTAGCAGTAGAGATGGCTTGGCTCTAGTTCTTGTTGAAGAAGCTTGAGTTTCCTCTGAAATATATCCCCTAGGTCAGGTGCGATAATACCTAATAACCTCTCAAAATTCCTACTTATTCAACCTGTTTTAGCACTCTTTTATTTGTTTTGGAAGTTAATTATGCAGGAAAAGGCCCAAAGCAAGCAAGAAAGAGAGACTAGAAACAGAGGAGCTTAAAACAGGCCCAACCACCATAGCGCATGAAGCAAACCACCACGACAGCTCAAACAGAAAAGAAAGAGAGGCATTTAGTGTAATATGTCGCGGCGTCTGAGTATAGCGCCCCTATCTGTCTCAAAGAGTGCAATTCTGTGTAATGCGCCATGGTGCCTAATCATATCCGCTGTGGCACCCAACCCTTTCAAGAAGACCATTATGTGATATCCGTCGTGACGGATGGCCACATCTGCCATGGTACTTGTCCCCTTGCAGCTGTGCGTTTTATGCTGTAACTTAAAAATTAGGGTTTATATGTGGGGAGACTCATGGTTTTCAGGGACACTTTGACTTTAGGGCTCATTTGGAGGCTGGCTCTGCTACGATTTAGAGGTTTTGAAGTTTGGGATCATTAGGCATCAAAGTTACAAGAGATTGAAAGTTTCTGCCTTAATTTTTCTTGGTTTTCTTCTTCTCCTCTCCTTGTTTCTATAATGGCTAGGAACTATTCTGATAGTTATGGCTCTTTAATAAACATATGTAGCCAGAATAGTTATCCTAGGATTATTTTGATCTATTGTACAGATTAAGACTTGGTTCACTTCTCTCTTTAGTGTTAATGATAATGTTTTGTTGTTTTTACCTTGAGCTTAATGCTTACTTGTGACTGGCCATCATTTGGATTGTTTAGTTGATTAGCTAAAGCTTGAGAAAGTTAAATTAATCAGTGAACTTTGGTAAAAACGTGCTAGTCTGGAAATTTATCTTATTAAATAGAAGGTTTGTTGATAGAATAGAGATATATCTATTAACCTAGCATAGCCTAAAAAGGGTTTCGGGTTTTCAAAATGCAACCTTTTCAAACAAATGCAAGAGATTGCTATGTTTTATTATGATTGCAAAAGTTTGGTTTTGACTAGAGAAAGTTTAATCAATTCTGCGAACCCTAGCTAACTAAACTTGTTGTTAACTACTACTTGAGAATTGAGTAATCAAGTTTTATGAAGTATTTTAGTGAAAAATAACCCTAGACTCTTATTTGTCTCAAAGTCAAGTTGATTTCATATTGATTTAAATCATTGTTTTTCTAATCTCATTTCACAAACTCTTTTACAACTTTTGTTTCACTTAACCTAATCAAGAACACAATTATGATTTTTAACTCATCTAGCCTTAGTCTCTGTGGGAATGATACTTTTTATATTACTTGTGACTCATCTGCTTGTGGTTAAGCTATTTAGTGAACAAGTTTTTGGCACCGTTGCCAGGGACTATCGGCAAGATTGTTCGAGGTTGATTGTCCTTATTGTGTGATTGGTTACACTTAAGTTTTCTTTGAGCATTTGCAGTGATAGTTATAGGTAGAGTAGTAGTATTTATTTAGTTCATTTCACTTGATAAGTTTGATAGTGCAAGGGCTTTAGCTAGTAACCTTGTGTTTTCCTCACAAGCAAAACACATTGAACTTGATGCACACTTCATTTGAGAACAAATGTCGGCTAAGAAGATTGTAGTTGGCTATGTACCCTTGTTAGATCAACTTGTTGACTGTTTAACAAAGGCTACATCATACCAGCTTTTGGATGATGATCTGAGGACCAAGCTTGGAATTGCTGAAGCATCCCTGTGCTTGAGGGGGGATGTTAGGAAGTAGTGGACATGTGTTGAATTAAATTAAGTAGTTGTAGCTAGCTATCATACCAGTTGTATTGTAACCATATTACATAGTAACTTCCTCTTGTAAATATCATTATAAATATGATACCTTGTTACAGTAATTATTATTTTGCAAAAAAGCACTTTTAGTCTCTCTTTCTGTTTCATCTCTGCATTTTCTAATCGTTGACTTTTCTATCTAGAACTAAGTGGTAGAAAAAGGAAATAACTCAGACATTAGAAAACTCTTCTAGTTTATGGTCCCTGAATAAAATAATGTTATTACTCCTCCGGCCCTTAGTGTATGAACTAATTGGAGAGTTAATGTTGGTTCTTTATGTAAGAATTATTTTACATGTTTATCATTCTTTTTTAAATTAAACCTATTGATATTTTCTCAATAATAATCAAGTAGAAGAGGAAGGGAGGAAATTAAGAAAGATGCTTAAAGTGTTTCAGAAGAAACACATCATATTAATGAATTAAACTAACATCTTTAATCCACTCAAATTAGTTAATTAGGTCTTATATTAAGGACCCGAAGAGTAAATATTTAGAAAGGATAAATATTTTAAAAACATAGATAAAAGATGAAAATGATTTGGAATTAGGTGAATCGGGTCTTACAAGGAATGGTCCTATTCTAGAGTGGGTTAGGACATGTAAGGTACCACTACCACACACATAGTGATATTTGCAGAATGGTCCTATTCCAGAGTCACACTCGCATATATAGTTTTTATCACTAAAAATTATTTTTCACTTGCCATAAAAAAGACAAATCATATAAAAACACAAATCACAGAAAAGAGCTCCATTTTAACTTGATGTCATATAGCCTTAAACTTGGCTTGTTATATAAAACACTAATTATTCGGAGAAGAAAAGAAAGACACGTGCTTGGTATATCATAAAGCATAAAAAAAAAAACTAAATCCAGTCCTAATTATAAGACCTTGTTTGTAGATTACAAACAAGGTTTCTACATTTGTATATTATGAAGAATAAAAACCTACCCACCAAAAGCCACTACTATAAAAAGATCCATTTTCATTTGTTTATAGGTCTTTTTTCGCCTATTTAAAGGGGGACGTAGACAAAGGAAACATAGATAGAAGTTAGATATTCGTCTATTGCTAACAGACCAATATGTAAGGCACATATTCATCTGTTTAGGAAAATAGACGAATATGTGCTTGCATATTCGTCTTTTTACTAGAACAGATGAATATGCAGCCGCATATTTGTCTTTTTACCAGAACAGATGAATATGCAGCCACATATTCATCTGTTTTACCACATATTTGTTTGTTCTGGTAAAACAGACGAATATGAAAGCACATATTCTTCTGTTATGGCTAGAACAAATGGATATAGTGATTTTTTTAAAAAAATAAAATTATTTGTACTATCATTTTTTACTATAACTTGTAATTCTAAAGTGTATGAAGCAAAACCAATCAGAGCAACAAAGACAGTAAATCAACAGAACCAAATCATGTTACACTTTCCATACAAATCGTAGTTTTAAGAGTCAAAGCAAATGACAACAATAACATCTAAATTAGCTTAGTTAAGAAAAAAATAAACACCTTAACTGAGTCACATAACGCGAAAATTTAAAACTAGAAAATCTAATGACATCCTAACTTATTTAATTATATATTTTAACTTTCAAAATCACATGCTTGTCTAAAATTTAATATGGAGATTAAACATTGAATACACTTAATTAACTATCATATTCCAACAAATTTTCTCTTGGATATTTTCACAAACCCCTTCTGTGCATTAATATTTAAACAGGTTTGATATGTTTTTAATCTTAATATAGTTTTCCAATCACTATCATTGCTTTCCAAAAGCTATTATTCACCAACAATCAATTTAAATAGAAAATTTTCAACACCAAAATACCCAAACAATCACTTTCAACACACATATAATAGTCTCATACAACCAAAACATTCAACACTAAACCACATAACATACCTTGCTTTTTGCAAACTAAAGTGGTGGAAAAAGAAGGAGAGAGTGTTGTTAAGCACATAAGAAAAGAAAGGAGGAGTTATCCGCCATCGAGAAGAGAGGTTGACCATAGAGTTTGTTGTGTTGTCAAGGTATAGCATCACTAAGAAAGAGAAGAGAGGAGAAGCTATCCTCAGCCAAGAAGGAGAGGATAGAAGAACGCTAGTTGTCACATGAGAAGAGAGGAAGAGGGAGAAGAGGAAGCTTGCGACGAAGGAGAAGAGGAGAAAAAGAGAAACTACTGCTAGGATTCGCTCTAATCTGATGAAAAAATGGCACTGCGTTCTAAAAATCCAAAATTTAAAGTAAAAAGTTTTTCGTATGTTACTTAACAAACGAGTACATATCTATACACTCGTCTATTATAGCATAACAGATGAGTATGTGTGTACATACTCATCTATTCTACCATAACAGACCAGTATAGTGGTCTTTTTTCTTATGTTATGAAAAATAGACAAAAATGACCCTTTTTTTTTGTAGTAGTGAGCATAACTAGCAAGTAGCCACAGGGATAAGATTACTAACTTCAAAAAGAAAAGGAAAAATCGTAACCAAAGAGCAATGCAAAAATTCAAAGTATAACCATAAGTAAAACAAAAGATGACATGAAATAAACTTACAAGCATTACCGAAGCTCAGAACAAAGTAGAGAGTAGACGAAAGAGCACAATGAGGCCAATGATTTGCTGGAATGAATGAAGAAGGAGCGGTGAAATTACTGTGAAAAAGGGTGATTCAATTATGGCTTTGACCAAATAAGAAAAAAGATACTCCTCCGGTCCTTAATGTAGGGCCTTATAAGGAAAATTAATCTCCCAATCCTAATAGTTTTCTCCAATTTTAAAGCAAGTCCCTGAATTATTTTTTCTTTTTGTTAGATCCTTTAAGTTTTTTTTGTTAGATTTATTGGTCCTTCCGTTGAGAAATCTGGTAAAGAGACCATCATAGCATCATCTTCAAAGCACTATTTGATCCTAACATCAACCTCCACAGCCCCTTACTTTCTTGTTCTCTTTCCCAAAACGTCTTTAGTCATTCTCCTCCCCACAACCCAGACCACACCAACTCCTAGCCTCCTCATCCATATTCCTTTTTAGACTCTCTCATTGAAAACCAAAAACACAATGTATCCCTTCATCCATCCTCCTTCCATACTCTCTCGCCAAAAAGCAGAAACCCAACACCATAGACGCTCCATCCAACAAACCTTGAAAACAAATGGTGCTTTGAGGGGTCTCACAAACTCAAAACAAAAAAGAGGTAATTGAAATAAAATGAGAATGCCCTTTAGTATTGTGAGCAGTATGTGTGTGTGCGTTTTTTTTTAAAACCCAGGCTAATAGAACAGACGCCATCAGAAAAAATTTGAGCACAGTGCGAGAACAAATTGTCACACCTCTCTTTATATCCTATTATATGTTAATTGGAACCAATATAAATCGCTTCGTAACATGTCCGAATGAAAAATTTGAAATTCAGGATTTTACTGTTCATCCTGTCCGTGCACTGTTCATATGAAAATGGGCCAATTTTGAAAATTCATAACTAAATCTAGAAAAATCAAAACAAAGTGTTTCTGATTTTCACACGAAGCTTGCTAAGAGTTATATGGAAGAAAAATAATCATTAGGTCCAATTCCATCCAGAATAATTCCAGAAAATTCATCAAAATGCACTATTTATTTGGTAAATTTTCGAATTTTCAGTATTTTTACCTAACTTTGGAAGGGCATAACTCTTAGCACATAACTCCAAATTTAATGAATTACCACTTTTTTTAAAGATAAAAATGAGATATATTTTCCTATAAAATTTCATGTCCAAAATCCAACAATTGCTTATTATTTTATGTGCCACAAGTTTGGCACTTTTTAGGGCATTTCTATCCCCTAATTGCCACTTGCTTGATTTATTTCCCCTTTTTCCTTCAACCACGTTCCTTCCACAATGCCTCAAGCATAATTTCAACATTAGAACATGGAATAACAATATAATTTACATCAAAATGTCATCCATAACTTATCATAAAATCAACATAAAGTTTGGTACACTTGATACAAGTTTCTAACATAACATAATATTCATAAAGCCATTTCATGCCAAAGTCAATTCTTTCTCTTGCTCTATGGTTGGTCCACCTCCTAATTAGGGCATAAAATAACATAGGAGAAATGAGATTTCAAAGAAATCTCGGTAGTATATGAATTATAATTATCATATAAATCAATGCAAGTTTAATGTGACTTGTCATGCAATCCAAACCATTCCCAATTCATAGGAATTCATACCAAATATTATGCAAGGAGAGGAACACTACCATTTCTCATATTGACATACCACAAAGCATTTGGCTAAAGTATAACCAATATCAATCAAACAATCAAGGTCACCACAAAGTTCTTCCAATTCAAGTAACAACACTCACAACAAACAAGCAAGATAAACAATCAAATTATAATTCAAAACTACCTTTGTAAAACTTGTCCACGTAATTCCTCCAAGGAGCAATACTTCTCCTTAATTCCTCCTCTCAATGCTCATTAAACCAAGCACAAACATAGACCATATTAATTACAAAACAACTTATTCAACCACTTTAACATTAACTCAACAATTTCCCCCCTTTTTCTTTGATTTTTAACAAATTGATTCCTTCTTTAAAATCAACCATCTCATGACTCAATCCTGCACAATTTTTCATGAGGAATCTAATGGTGTAATCAGATTTTTTTGAAAATCGCACTCTTTCCCCATGAACCTGGTTTGGCCGAATAGGGGTCCTTAATTTTTCAAAAATTCTATTTTTGATTTCAATGATTTTAAACACTTTCCAACAACATATCCCTACACAAAAACATGTTTTAAAGCCATTGAAATCATCAAATCAAGCAAAATCAATCAGCTTCTGCATGAACAGTGCTGGATGAAATTCTCCCCCTAAACCCTAACCTTGATTTCATCCAAAAATCAATCCATACATCACTTAATCTTCCTTATTCCACTTGATTATTAAGGTTTCTATCCTTCCCTAAGCATCACACACCTTGTTTAATCAATGTAAAACTTAGGGATATTGATGCTTGGACATACCTTAGTGTTTCCTTAGTATATGCTGGATGATTCCTTGCCTAAAACTCCTCAAGAATTTTGTGTAACAGAGCTGGATGAACAGTGGCATGGTCTCTCCTTATTTTTCCCAATTTTCTAACATTTTCTTTGTATTTTCAATGGGTATTTATAGACCAAATATTCTGCCATTTTCTCCCCTAATTAGCACACCCAAATGACAGATAAGGAGGTGTGTTGGCAGCCATCAAGTGCCCCAAACCTTCAGATTTGAATATGTGGCTTTTCTCTAGATTTTTCCACACAAATATCCTTTAATTTTGCATTTTATTTAATTAAAATTAAGGGATCTGGAAGCTGCACAAATTGAGCCTTCAATTGGGTCCATTATGGGCCTCAAAAATGTTTTGGGCTGGCCCAAAAAGATGGCCCACAAACCAAATCACTATCTCAAACCAATTTGAAACTTTATCGGTTACTATTCACTAGTAACATTCTACAATTTTTTCAGAGCTCCAAAAATTCATTTCTCTCCATGATAATTCACCTTTTAATATGAGAATATGATTTGAAAATTTTTAGAAATTTTTGCCACCTCCAGGTATTTATTTTGAGTTTTTCCCGATTAGGCCTTTATCAGTAGTTCTGAGAGAAAATAAATTCCCTAAAATTAATTTCTCAGCTTTGAAGGCTGAAAACTAATTTTATAAATTCAAATAAATATTTAGATGATTTATCCATCAATCTCCAAAATTTATTGAGGCCTCTAACTAATTGAAATAATTATTTTCCTTCAATTTCTCAATAATTTCTCAAAAAATCTCTATTTACGGGAAATTATGTAATAATTCATTTTCACTGAAATTCTACCTTTCGGGCCTCAAATGAATTTTCAAAACCTCTACTATACACTTTTTCCATTTTTCAGGGATTTTTTGGAATTTTTCTCAAATTTTTCCGTTTTGCTCTTTCTAGACCGATGATTATGAAAATGTCAGTCTAGACCTTTTCGGGGTTTCATATCAAAAGTTGTTTCATCTCCTCGTTAGTTCCTACATTGACCCTCATCCCAGTTTTTGATCCTTTATTGCCAAATGAAACATTTTGGAATGTGACACAAATTTCTACAGGGGAAGGGAACCCTTGTTGTAACATTCCATTTTTTCCCTCTTATTTTAAGATTTAAGTCATTTGGGTATGAGATTAATTAATAATATTTAAAATTAAATCTTACTGTATAAATTATAAATAATAATTTTTGTGATATACATATAAATTATGAAAAGAAATAAAAAATTTATTATATATAAATATATAAATAAATAAATAAAATCAAAAGGCAAGTAGGTGGCACGTGGGCCACTCACTACCTCTTGGAAGGAGGGGGGGTTAATTCCCCCCTGTTTGGGCTGTGGCTCTTTTAAAATATATATATATATATATATATATATAGCAAAAGCATTTCAAGTGGGAGTCACGTGTACCTCCACTTTCAAACACTCCCCTCCCCTATCTATTTTGTTCGCTTTAATGAGTGAGAGTGAGTGGGAGATTGAGGGTGTGAGAAAGAAAGGGCTTTACTTGGGCACATATAAGATATCTAGGTAAGTTATCTTCGTCCTTTTTTATTTATTTAGCTTATTCTTTTTATTTTCTAAGTTATGGCAGAAGAATGAATTTTTAGGGCTTATTAGATTTTTAATTTTTGAGGTTTCTAACTTATTATTATGATATTAATAGAGCTATTGGGGTTAGAATAAGAGACTTATGACTTAGATTTTTATTTGGATGGTTGATTTAAGACAATGGAAGTTAGGATTTGGTTGAAAAATTGTGATTTGTGTTGATGATGATATTAATTTTGAATTTAATTTCTTAGTTAGTTCATCGACAGTTATATTGAGGATTCAATGCTTGAACTTTGAGGATTTTTGTTGGAATAGGAATGTTGATGATTGCTGGAGGGACTTTAACTAGTAGAATGGGTGTTTTGAATTAAATTGGGAAAAATATTATAATTTATTGATTCTAATGAATGGGAGAATGACTAATGAAAGAAGGGAATAGGATTCTAATAATGATTTGAGGCATAGTTGATATATGGTTATTTTTCTAAGAGTTATTAAAGTAAGCACTTTTTGGAGATTTTTGGATGATTTGAAGGAATTATTTTTATTAATAATGTGATTGAGAGAAATAGAGTCAGGAAGTATTTGAAATGTTACTTAGAGGAATAGATGAATTATTATTTTTCCTAAAGATAATTTTTAAAGTAAGCCAATTATAGGGCTTTAATTAATAAACTATTTTTAATGTTGTATTACTTAGTCTTTTTTTTATTAATATATGTTTATAACTTGGGGTAACTATTTTCTAATTTATTAATATATGTTTAATATTATGAGCTTGGTTTAGGCTCTTGGGTCTTGAATCCTCTCATTTTAGTCCTTGTGTCAAGAACTTGGGGTAACCACTTTCTAATTTACCTTCTATGCTTGTTGATGTGATTATAAGCATATGTTGACATTATAAATGTTATCATTATATGTTATAGTATTTTATCTATAAAAAGTGTGGAATAAAAATATGAAATCTATGTTTTGATAAATTTGTTAGTTAAGTGGGCATGAATTGTTTTATCTTGAGATTTTATTGTTGATGTTGAACAAAAATTGAGTATTGAATATGGAAATAATTTATGGATATTGAATTGTGTGAAAATGAACTGTTAAATTGCTCATGGAACTGTATCGGGTTGTGATGGAGTATGATTGTGGGAGGTTTGGTTATTTCATACCACGTGGTATAGCAGCCACTTGGCACCCATTGGTTGGCTTTAACATTTTTAGGGCCATCGGTATCACCCTTCTTTTGGCCGGGTCAAGGGTCAACCTAAAGGACATGACACCTTTTCATATTTCAACAAAAGGGAACCCACAGTCCAATATGAGTTCCGTAACTTTTGGCCGAGTTACACCTCATTATTGGAGAGCTTGGTGCAGTTTTGAAAAAGAGATGAATCCTGTTATGTGCGAATAGCCCATGGGTTCTGTCAAAGGTTACAAGGAGGTTATAAGGATAGTTGGTGAAGTTCTGTGCATACAAGTTACTTTTTGAATTATTATATATTTTTTTTTGTAAAGATGTTCCTCCTATATGTTATTTGAAATTGTGCTTTGCTCACTTAACTATCTTGTAATCACTCCTTGTATACTTGTTCAATTGGAATTGTGGTCACTAAGTCAATTTGACTCACCCTATGTTATTTAATATTTTTCAGGCAAGGGTTCAGGTGTTGGTCCTAAGAGAAAGTTGTCCGAGGCTTGAGTTTCCCTTTTATCCCTGTATAGCATTTGTTTTGTTATACATACCTTGATTGATGTATATTACTAAACTTTAGGGCCTTTTTGTTATACTTAACATAATTTTAACTTTTCCACTTCATCTTGGAATTGTGCTATTAGGCGAAGCCCTTTTAGACACATATGTGAATTTTATTTTGGTGGCAATTGTTATGGGCGGTAGTGACTATTATTTTGACGGGCTTCAAAGGCCCTAGCCCATTTACAACTGATCTTAATTGTATTTTGAGATTCTAGAGTATTGCAAACAGATTTGATATATACGTGAAAAATCAAGTGTTGATTATTTCTTGTTTTATTAACTATCTTTACTATTCTAGAATAGTAGCTACTACTCTGTTAAGGATATTAATTGTTAGTGGCCATGGTAGATTTCTAAATGTTTTTAACTAATTCTTTTCTATTTGTTGATCTTTAAAGAATAAATTATCATTTTAAAAATGTTTATTTACTATTAATTATGGAAGCTGTTACACTTGTGCCGGTGATACAACAAAATTATACATATGCTCCTAACAAGTTATGTAACAAAACTCCAGCCATTTATTTAGCCATCCCATGATTACTTGCAAATTACATAAGCTTCTGATTACTATTATCAAACATGTATTATAAAAAAGAATTAGTATATTAGTTGTTAGGTTTCTGCTATAAGTTGACTTATAATACAAGAAAACTATTTGCCTTAAAGTGGAGTGTACTTCAATGGTTTGCAGGTGAATGTAGGATGATATCATCGGACTTCTCTCTCTAACCCAACAACAAAAATTCACACATGTGCTTTGAAGAAACTTGGATTCTCGATGTACTTATACTCCCCAGAACAAGAAAATATTAGTGTTGCCATCAAGGTGTGAAACAGGGGAAGCGAGGAAGTAAAAGGTGGGTGTAGGGATCGACTTTGGGATTAAATGTGCTCTAAAGATAATGCTATGATGTCTTTTTAACGGATTTCTTGATAGAAGGACCAATAAATCTAACAAAAAAACTTAAAGGATCTAATAAAAAGAAGAAATAATTCAAGGACCTGATTCAAAATTGAAGAAAACTATAAGGATTGGGAGATTAATTTTCCCTTACCTTTATTAATACTCAATCATAATCAAGTAGGAAAGGGATTAAAGATATTAAGAAAAATTATTATGGTATTTTAAGAAAAATATTTTATATTTTTTATAACTAACTAACTTACCTAACTTAATTAGTTTAGTTAAATTAGTTAAATAGGTTTTATATTAAGAATCAGAGGAGTAGAAACTATCCCGGCATACAAATCCAGGCTTGACTTCCTCTCTTTTTTTTTTTTGGACTTTATATGTGCTTTCAAATAGATCACATCTTTTTATCACAAATATCGCAATCATAATTGTTAAAGATACCTATAACAATTTTAGTTGGCACAATAGAAGAAGAAAATCACAATTAAATTTAATTTAATTGTCAAAATCTAAAATTAGGCCTATATTTTTAATAAATTTCTAATCAAACCAAGATGTTTAATTAGAAATTTTTTAACGTTATTGAAAAATCATAATTTTCCTATATAATTAAAAAACAGGAAAATTAAACGTAATTCAAGAGGTTAACTTCCTCAAATATTGACCAATGTCGTTAGAGTGAAACTCAACTGCCAAGATGATTTTGTATTTAGTTACAGAAGAGTAGAGCTGTCAATAAGGGCTAACTCAGCTCTAAAGGGCTGGCCCTTTAAAGCCCACATACCTTAAAATTATTTAACTATTGAAGCCCGACCCTTGAAAATGCGGGCTCAGGGCTTAAAAGGGCTGGCCCTTTTATGTTATTTTTTAAATTTTAAATTTTTTAATTATTTTAAAATAAAAAAATGAAACAACAAAACTTCTAAGATTTTTTATTCAAATTATAAATATAAGTAAAATAAACTAATGGTGTATAGAAAAAAAAATTAAATACCAATAAACTATTATCCAAAATAAAAAAATCAAAATCTAACAAAATAGGAAAAACAGAAAGATAAAAACCTAGCAGCTAAAGATTAATAACATCAACATCATTATTATCTTTATCTTCATCAATATCATCAAAATCAGCAATATTTAATTGTTCTTTACTATAAGTGAGCTCTTCTTAAATGATAAAAATATTAAGGTTTTTGTCTTCATTTGCCTTATCTAAAATAAAACTATACAGTAGTTATAAATACAAATAAGAGCCTGAATATTTGTTTGAATAAGAAAAGTTTTACACTTTGTTAAGATATGTAAACCGATGGTAAATGAAGATTTACTAGCTATTGTAGTGATTAGAATGTTAAGAATATCAGTAGCCATTCTTGAAAGAATTGAAAATTGATTTTAATTGTTCTTCCACAAGTCCAAGACATCTAATTCTTTTCAATTATCTGGCTTGAGTATTGGTTCTTCTAAATATTTTTCTAATTCAAACTTATTCATAAAAAAGTAATCCATAACTTTATAAATATATTGATAATAATAAAAAAATAAACGGGCTTAAAAGGGCTGGCCCTTTTATTTTTGAGCCCTATAGAGCTAGCCCTTTTAAGCCCAGTTTCTTTTTCAACACATAAAATACAAGCTCGACGCTCCATTTAAAAGGACTTAAAAGGATTGGTCTGATAGGCTTGGCTCATTTTGACAGCTCTACAGAAGAGGACTGGGTAACTTCGTTTTCTTTTTTTTTTTTCCCCAAATAAAGTGGTCATAACGAATTTTTCTTTCAATTCCCATTAAAGGAAAAAAAAAAACTCACTATACAATGAAAAACCCTTGTATCAATGTGCTTTAACCTTTTACGTTTGAATCGACCGAGGAGAGGGGAAATATTTTAATAATAATTTGTTTGGATTGGTTAGTGGAGAGGGGAGCAGAGATACATTAATGATACTTTGTTTGGCTTGAAAAGGGAAGAAAGGAAGGCCAATGAGAAAATGACTATTTTACCCTTATAAAATCAAGGTCAAATATATTTTTAGTTATTTAATTTTATATAAGGTTTCAATTTAGTTTTTTAACTTTAAAAATTATATTTTTTTTCATCCTTTAAGCCTAAAAATGATGATACTGAGATCTTAAATATTGATAAAACATTCTCATATACTAAGATAGTGAGTTTAAGTTTCAAAACAACCATATTTATTATAAAAAAAATCATCATTCAAGATTAATAATTTTAGGATTAAATGATTAAAAACAAATATTTTATAATTAAAAGGCCAAATTAAAACCTTATATAAAGTTAAAGGACTAAGTGTATATTTAGGCTAAATTTTAAATGGATTTTTATCTTTTTTATTTTATAAAATAAAAATTATCAACTTTGATATGGCACAGTAATAATTAATTTTGATATAAAAAAGAAACTTGTACAAAAATTAAAATTACAAATTCTATACTAATTTTTTGAAAATAGCAATAACTATAACAGAACCAACCTTTTCATTAAACTTAAATTGAAAGGCTAGAATGAACTTGTCTACTTAATGATACAAGAGGATGTATGGACCTGCTAGAATCAAGTGATGAACGAAAAATTGATTTAGGTAAGACCTTAAGAGAACCTATCTCTTACAATTTTAGCCATAAAGACACCGCCACAAGATTGATTAATCTCTTGATACTGTCGAGTATTCTCATGAGAATATGAGGATGCAAGCAAAGCTCACACAAAAATAAATAAACTCAATTCTTATTCATCTAAGTCTGAAATTCAAGTACAAAAACATAGCTTATATATAGACAACCATAGAACAATCTAGAATCAGCATCTTAAGACATAAATGTTAAGGGTGATGCCTTATTAATGATTATTTGATGATGGGAGGCACTATTTATTACATAAAGATAAAAAGAAATGGCTTAAACTTCAAGAACGAGTCTGCTATTTGAAAATAAGAAATTAGATCAAAAATAATATTCTAGAACAATCATTGATCAAAAAGCCTTATTCAAAGCAAATAAAGAAAATAAGACTTCCTAAAAAAATGAATTTAAATTATAATTAATGCATAATGACTTTTTTTGATGCTTTTTGAAGGCTCTTGGACATCATTTATACTCCTCCTCCAAGACACATGCTTGTCACATGGTATTCTAAGTGAATTCTTAAATCCAGACTCTACATGGGCTTTGTACATCACCTTGTTGGGCTTCTAGCAATGTGATGACTATTTTGGACTTCTTTTAGGCTCACTAACATGTGTTTCCTCCAAATAAATGAATTCCAACTCTTTTAGCTCTCTTATTAGACACTTCAGAGCCTTTTTTATAGCTTTGATCCTTGCTCTTGTCATTGGACCTCTGATACTTTGTAATAGATCTTTTGGAATGTTAGACTTCTTTTCATGCGTTTGGACTCCTTTCTCTTCCTTTAAAGCTTGATATTAATCACACCATGCTCCACCATCACTTAAGTCAAAACAGAAAATTGAAATTCTTTCTTTCACTATACAAAAAGATGTTTTCTTTAAGTCCAGCGAATTAATTGGTTATTTACTATGAAACTATAAGCAAGATGAATCCAAGAAAAACTGATGACTTAAGGCACACTCTCTATAAGCAAGGCAATCATCCTAATTTCCCATGCCTTGCAGATCATGGGGTTTTGACGCGATTAGAAATTGGTTAAAACTATAGGCCTAAATTTGAAACTTGATATTTCACCTTAATTCGGTTGTGGTTATCTCAAAAAACATGATAATTTAAGTTTAATAATATCTTTTACGTAATCCGAAATGGCTACTTGGCAGCGACATCTTGCTGAAAGTACTTCACCAACTTGCCCACGTCGATTGGGGTCTACATTGTTGTCATGTCACCACTCTCATATCATGTTATTGTCATGTCATCACTTCCCTGCCATGCTACCACTCAAATATTTTTGGCTTAAATTTTTCAAGGCTCAAACTGACAATCTTCTCTTTTTGTGCCCAATCATCTTGCCATTGAGTTAGATTGACTTTCTGATTGTTATTGTAAAATAAAATATGTATTATTATACTACTTTTAGTTCTTAATATAAGACCTTGCTTGACTTTTATTTTAGTCATAACTATAAGACCCTAATCTATTTTGTCTCTCATACTTATTCATTTTTTTTAAGATAATCCTTCTAATAATAATAGTTGTAACCAATAAACTTGATTAGTAATAATATTTTAGGAAAGATAACACCTATTTATTACAAATAATTAACTTAACTTATTTTTTAATCTACTCAAATTAGTCAACTAACTCTTATATTTAGGATTAGAGGTAATATCATACTTTTAGTGGCGACTTTCTAATATAGTAGCAGAAAGTTTGACCTTCAACGGCAACTTTCTAAAGTAGCTGTTAAAAGTCTGAAGTTGAATGGAGACTCCAAAGACTTTCAGTTGCAACACTATTAGTTGCCACTGAAAGTGGGTCCTTTAGTGGTGACGCTACAAAGTTGCTGCTGAAAATATACCCTTTAGGAATAGCAGAAAAAGTTACCACTAAAAGTTTCACATTCAGTGCAGACTTTTTTCTTGTTGGTAAAAGTGTTGAAAGATACTTTTAGCAACGACTTTTAGTTTTAATATTGCTGCTAAAAATCAACTTTCAATAATGACAAAAAATGTCACCACTGAAAGTGAGTCTTTCAGTAGCGACTCTAAAAAATCATCACTAAGAGTATACCCTTCAACGACAACATAAAAAGTGGCCATTGAAAGTCTCACATTCAGCGGCAACTTTTTGTGTCACCACTGAAGGATATACTTTCAGTGGCAGCTTCTAGTATCGCTACTGAAAATTGACTTTCAGTGACTATCTTTTTTTATTCCTGTTGAAAGTCATCACTGAAAGTCTTTTTCTTAATAGTTATATGATAAATAAATTTATTAGCACATTTGATTATATTTTTCCATAAAGGATATCATAATCTTGATGGTTAAAAATAAAATTTAGGATAATTTGATTGTTATAAATCTATGTCCAAAACCTGGAACATTTAGCACCTAAAATGAATAAATTTATAAACAAATTTATTACGTCATTCCATCGAAAACGTCATTTATGATACTAATTATACATAACGAATTGCCATTTGCCACTATTTGTTTTATTGCAAGAGGCACAAATGGCTGAACGGTGGAGCCAATTTAATTAAGGCTGACTCTTCATTCATGGCAGAATATTAGGCTATGCTTGATGCATTCCAATATGTCTTTCTCAATGGGCTTGATGAAGTTATTTTTCAATCTGACATCTTGTCTTCATCAATTACAATTGTTTAGATGGAGAGAAAATTAAAGAGAAAAGAAAATAGGTTTGGATGGAGAAAACTACATCTCAACTGTGGTATATAATTTGATTTAAAACGTGATACATTTTTTACAGAGAAAGATATTTTGGTCACTATTTTTATCCTCCCAACTTTTCTTTCAATTCAAATGAAGCATATAAGTAAAGAATCAACCCCAAAAAAAAAAAAGGGGCTAGCCCGAGTCTTCTTTTTGGAAACTCTCAATTTAAATGGGACGAAAATCAAGTCAAAATAGGGAACTCTTAATCTTATCAAAATCAAACTTACTCCCCTAAATATATATAAATCCTAATATTTGCAAAACACCCACATATACCAAAATCTATGTATTACATGTTCAAATTAGTTAGTTTTTCTCCTCATTTTTACCCTTTATTTAATGGCACAAATGCACAATATTTTAAAGGGAGAATCGCAATTAAATCCATATTGAGATTTATACTTCCAAAAATCTTCATAATTAGGCCAAGAGAACTGATTACAAATTTACAAATCTTCTAAATTTACCTTAATATCCTTGAATGTTTATTAGATATTAGCCCTTGTCACTCTCTCCTCAATTAAGAATTCCTCTTTCCCCCATCCTTCTCACCCACTCTCCAATCTGGAGAGGGTGAGAGGAGAAAACATGTTGATGGTGCCTTGGCTATTGTCTCTGTAGGAAGAGCTTGAACTTAAAAAAAAAAAAAAAGGAGTTGTGATAGTTGAAACAGTAGGAGAAGGCAGGGAAGCATACAATACAATGTGAATCCATGAGAGAGTCCAAGAGAGTATGGATGAGCAAAATCAAAAAATGAACCAAACCAAACCAAAATTAATTCAGTTTTTCCAGTTCGGTTAATTTGATTTTTTTTTTGGGTTAATTTTGTCAGTTATTTCGATGTTTGGGGTTTGGTTCGATGTCCGTAAAAAAATTTCGGTTATAATCAAATAACCGAATATAAACTATTTTTTTTATTGTTCTCCCGTTTTTTTTCTATTTTTATTTTTCTCCTTTTTTTAAATATTTCAGTCAGTCCCTTCCCTTCAGTCCATTGGACATTAGTTGCTCTCCTCTCGCCTTCTCGTCAGTCTCACAAACCAACCCACTGACCCAGACACCCCAGTCGAACACTCGAACTCTTGCCCTAAATCGCGTTGTCATCCGTCTACCTCAAGTTGCCTTGCCTCCTTACCTGAAGCTCAAAGTTTAGGTTTGTGGCTTCAGTCTATTCGGACTTCACCTCTGCTTCATCTTTTATGGCCTCCTCAACTCCATTGCACAGCTTCTAAGCTTTATCGATTGTGGCCTTCTCAACTCCACTGCTTAAGTTTTGAGCTTCATCAAAGCCTTCCGGCATCTTCTCTAGTCTCCTCCATCATACGTGGGTAGTGCTCTCCTCCAACAGCGACACAGCATTACTCTGCATCCCTGTGAGACGTGAGCGGTGAGTCCCTAAGCGATATCGTTAAAATTAGTTCTCTGCACAATATTCCTCAACATTCATCGAACTAATTTGTACAGTTAGAATAGAATGATGGGGTATTTCGTAACCCAATTATGTTAACTTGGAAGAAGAATATATATATACACACACACACACACACACATATATATATATAATTGTCAAATAGCTCTGCATCTATTGTTTACGTGTCTTCTAATTGACAGGCATCCTATGAGACTGTGACTCTGAAATGTTATTTATATTTCAAAGTTTTGACACCCCGCTTGATTCTCCTCCATTTCCTTTCGTTAAACTTAAATTTGATTGTGCAGCCTGTGATGTGAACGTAGCCACAACTTATTTGATCGAATTAATTTATTTGGATTTTGGCATGTAATTCAGTTTTTTCTCTCCTTGGAAAATAAAGTCAAGGAACTCGTGTCTAATCATACGTTTAAGAATCAATTTCTATCTTTAAATTAGTGGCTTGATTAGGTAAAAGCATATATATTATCTTCAAACTGGTGGATCCCCTGTTCCTTCCTATTCTTCTGCACCGCACGACACATATATATTATATAGGTCTAAACTCTAAATCCAAAATACCTCTCCCGTCAGAAAATGTAAATTTACAAGAAGAGAAATTGATTATAGATGAGAGTTATCTATTCATTATAAATTGTGTTCATTTGGTTTCTTATATAATCTATTGTAACTAGTTTTTTCATTCAATTAGATGTTTTCTCATGGTGAAAGTATGGGTTATGCTCAAGGTGGAGATGATAGCGCTACTTAAACAACAAAGCCTTCAATGCCAATAATAAGTGGGACTACAAAAAGAAAAGGCATGAAGCCAAGATAAAAAATTTGGGAGCATTTCACCAAATTTGTGAATTGAAAAGGTGGAATGAGAGGTAAGTGCAATTATTGCGGAAATGATCTTGCATGTGATCCAAAAGCTAATGAAACCACTGCACTTAACAACCATTTGAGTAGTTGTATATTAAAGCCCCTTCCTGAAGAACTTGCACAATTTCTTTTGAACTTTAATGTAGAAGATGGCAAAATAGGTCTTGCAAATTAGAAATTTGATCAAGATGCTACTAGAAAAGCCTTGTCATGCATGATAATTACTGATGAATTGCCTTTCAAAATTGTTGATGGGAATGGGTTTAGGCCATTTATATTTATTGCTCAACCTAAATTTAAAATTCCATCAAGATGAACTATTGCTCGTGACTATTTTGAAATTTATATTGAGGAAAAAGTTAAATTTAAAGACTATTTGTTGCATAAAAGGCAAAGGGTTTGCCTCACCACTAACACTTGGACCTCCATTCAAAGAATTAATTACATGTGCATTACTATTCATTTCATAGATGATGTATGGACATTGAGAAAGAGGATTTTGAATTTCATTCCAATTTATAGTCATAAACGAAAGGATATTGGAATGGAAATGGAAAAATTTCTACTTGAGTGGAGAATTGAAAGGCTACTTATAATTACATTGGACAATACTGGTTTTAATGATGTTATGGTTCAATATTTAGAAGGAAAAATTATGAACTGAGGCCACTCAATTATGAAATGTCAATTCTTACATATGAGATGTGTTGCACACATAATCAACTTGATTGTTGCTGATGGGTTAAAAGAAATAGGAAGCTTAGTGAAAAAAATTAGAGAAGTTGTCCACTTTGTTAGACAATCACCCCTTCAAATGAGAAATTTCAAAGAGTTGTGAGGATGAAAAGATTCAAAGTAAACAAAGCTTATGATTAGATGTCCCAACTAAGTGGAACTCTACCTATTTGATGTTAGAGACTAATCAAAAATTTGAGGCAGCCTTTAAAAAGTTTGAGAATGAAGATCCTTATTTTCAATTTAATCTTCAAGATGGAGGGGGTGCCTGAATATGAAGATTTGAATATGAAGATTGGAAGGATGTTAGGAGGATGATCATGATGTTGGGTTATTTTTATAAGCTTAATGTGCGGATATCTGGCTCTTTATTTGTAACATCCAATACTTTTTTCGTGAAATTTATAAGCTATATTGTTTTTTGGATAAGTAGACAAAATGTGATGTTTGGGAGTTGGCTTCCATGACAAACCGAATGAAAGAGAAATTTGATAAGTATTGGGGAGATCCTATGAAGATGAACCAACTTTTTTACATTGCCACTGCTCTTGATCCCTGATATAAATTAGATTGGGTACCATTTGCCTAGTGTAAAATGCACACAAGTGCAATTGGTATAAGTTTGGGGATGCATGTTAAAGAAATTTTAATTTCTTTGTATAAAAACACATTTCCCCCTCTCAACCCAATCTAAAAGGGAGCCATTGTATAGCACATAAGAAGATTGTGATGAAGATGATGACCCTGCTGTAAAAGTCAAAAAATTTCTTGATATTGAGGAATAAGAGTTCATGATTGAGCATTTTGGCGGAAGAACTAGCAAAACTGAGGTTGATAGATATTTAAATGAAGAAATTGAGGTTAATAAAGATGATTTTGATATTTTAGGTTGGTGGAAGCTAAATGGTCTTAGACTTCCTGTTTTTTCTCTATTAGGAAGAGATGTTTTGGCTATTCTAATTTCTTCAGTTGCATTAGAGTCTATATTCAGCATTGGACAATGAGTTCTAAATTCATTTAGGAGCTCTTTAACTCCTAAAGCTATCTAATCTCTAATTTTTGCTCAAGATTAGCTTAGATGCTCAATTCAATATGTTGTAGAAGAAGGGAATGATGATATTCAAAAGATAGAATTTGGTAATATTTTAGTATTACTTCATAACATTATAAGAATAATATAATGCTTGATTTATTATGATATATGAAGTTTATTTTGTCTTTCTTTGTGTAGATTTGCAAAAAATTTCATTAGAGGCAACTGTTGATATATTGTAGGCGTAACAAAGGGAAAAAAACTTGAGTGAACAAATCTTGTGCTTAATTTTTTTTTTAACTATAAAGTTGTGCACTCTCTAATTTAATTTTCTTGTTTAATTGTAGTTGTTGATGAGTTTGTGTTGGTGGCAAGTTGCACACAAGGAACTTAGGGACAAGGATTGGCTGGAATTTGTGGTAATTTTGAATTTCACATGTTATGTTATTAGTATTTGGTTGGTTTGTTTGGATTTTAATTATGTTTGAATTTTTATTTGTTATTAGTTTGTATGCTGTTATGGATTAATACTTGAAAGAAGTTGATTATTAGTTATTCTGTCTCATAATATATCTACTGTGTAATAAGATGTATTTGATTTTGGAATTTAGAACTTTTATTACACGTTTCAAATATCCAAATTTATTGTACAAAAGAAGTCCAAAAAATTCACAATTCTTACTTACTATCTGCACTTCTTTTTTTTTTTTTTTGCATTGGGTGGGCTACTGAACTGGTATAATGCTTTAAAAAAAAACCTAAAAAAGGGGCCCAATAACCGAATAAGCCCACTAATCGAATCGAATATGTTTCGGTTATTTCGATTTGGTTAGTCCATTATGTTTGGTTTCAATTCGGTGTCAAAATTATGACATATTTAGTTATTCAGTTATCTTAATTATTTCCATTAACTAAACCAAATAACCGAATATTTATCCCTAGGAGAGAGAGTGTGAAGGATTGGAGAAAAAGAAGAGGAAAGTCATTAATAAACATTTATGAGCATTGAGATAAATTTGGAAGATTCAGCAATTCCTAGTTAGTTATTTTGACTTGATAAGAAATATGCATGTTAGTGTAAGTTTGAATATGAATTTTAGTATTTTAGATAAATTTAATAGGGATTTTTTGTATTTTTGAAAAACTCAATTACCTAAAAACAAGTATAATAATTAATTATAACTAGAAGTGGCATTTTTGTAAATGATTATTATTTGTATCTAAAAATTTATAGGGATAATTAATCTGCAAGTTCTTATAGTTTTAATCTATTTTGAATCAAGTCCCAATATTTTTTTTTTTATAATGTCTTTATATTTTCACCCATTTTTAATTAGTTCCTTGTATTTATATTCCTTTTTTTTATCAAGTCCTTGTAATTTCAACTTATCTTTAATTAGGTCCTTGGATTTTTTTATTATTTATTTTATAAATTATAGTAATATTTTCCTTTTTTCTATACAATCTGATAATATTTTCTTCAAGTAATTATTATAAAAATATTACTTTAATATTTTTAAAAAATTTTAATTAAACAAATATTTATACAATATATTTTATAATCATAAATTTTATTTATTTTTATAATTATAAAATTCGAATGACATTAATATAATTTTATAAGAATGAAATATAATTGTAATTGATTTATAATTAATTATTTGAATTAATGAATTATATTTCTTATTTTTCAATTATATAATTATTAATTTAAATTCATTATTGATGTTTTATATTTCAATATCATCAATTTAATTAAGTTTACATTAAATTAATAAAAAATTAAAAAAATACAAAGACCTCATTAGAACATGTGAAAATATAAGAATATGAAAAAAAAAATCTATAAGGAGCTAATTCACAACCGGTTGAAATTATAAAAGATTATCCCAAATTTATATTAGTATTTATATTTAGGGACCGAAAAAAGTTATGCATCCTACAAAAGTAGGTTTCAAATTGCAGCCCCTTTTATCGTGAAGCTAGAATATTATGGTGGGCCATTTGGTAAGGGACCATTTTTTGTGTTAAACAGTACTAGCTACGAAATCAAAGCTCACTATAAATTACATGTCATGTTGTCAACAAATAAATTATAATTAACCAGACTGTAACAAGTGCATGTATCGTATCAAATCTTTATAACAATTCGATGATAATAATGACTCAAAAGAAGCAGCCAACCCCAACTCTCAATTCTGTTTCCCAAATTATATTTTCCTCCCGAATCAAGTCTTGGATTTCTATTCTAATTTCTGTTCTAGTCCATGGATGAGAAGATCACACTGAAGGTTATTTTAATTCTTCTGTGTTATATTTTTATCAAAGAATATTAATGATTTGGTATCCATAATTTTATATAAATTTCCAAATTAGTACATAATTTATTTTTCCCCGTATCATTTTTAGGTTGGTCCCAAACCCCTTTGAATGTTAAGATATTATTCACTATGACGCTTCGTGTCAAGTGTTTAACCACAATATAACTAAAGAAATGCTTCCTAGTTACTGGGGAGAAAGATTCGGCAATGATTTTAATCTAATACTCCTCTAATTCTAAATATAAGAACCATTTTGTAATGTAACTATATTACAAAATAGGTCTTATATTTAGAACCGAATGAATAATTCAGTCATATATAAGTTGATGCGGTTGACATAATTCTACATCGCATTATTGATAGATCCTCACGTGCTTCTAATCTAATTTTCAAAAGAAAATAGGTAAAGTATTTATATCAGCTTAAATGAGATGCCGTCAACCACTTCATTAAAATCAGAATGCATCAAGTACACGGTATATAAGAAGGAATTAAGGTTTTTTCACGTCCAATGCCCACCAATCAACGGTTCAACCACATAAAAAAATATAAAATGAACAATACAAGCCAACCACAATGTAAAACTAACAAACCCATTTTAAATACAACAGATTTTCAAAGCCAAAACATTCAACAAACCCAGAAAAATTGAAAAGAATGAAAGAAGATGATACTCACAGAAAAATTGAAAATCGATGTGGAAAGTGTGTTCATTGTTCAATTTATTTACAAAAATGCTACCGCCTTTTTTTCCACGTCGTTTTTCTGCTTAACCACCGTTATTTTGCGACGTTAAAAGTCTTTTTTAAGTAGTGACGCATATATATGAGAAAGTCACAGAATGTAAATTAGCTAACCGTAGTCAAATCAAGTCCTCATAAGTCTGACGAGAAAACAAAAAAAAGCCACAAACACACTAAATAAGGTCATCACAAAAACAGCAGCACCTGTCATATGTGAAGATTTGCTAATTTTCTTACTATAGATTTCCATTTTTGTTCACTATTATCGGAAGCAGTACCAGAGAGAGATGAAGAAGCCACATCATCATCCCAATCTTGGCTCATCTTCAATATAATAGGAAAAAAGATGCTCTCGAGCTCTGTCTTCTGATGCTCATACTCATCAGCTTCGGCAAGATGCTATACATCAACCAACCGTGAGGCCTTTTCAATGGCATACTCAATCCTATGCTTGTCTGCTCGAGAAAGCTTTGTGTCAATCTCCTCATCATTTCTAAGAGATTTGATTTCGTACATATAGATCTCCAAACTCCTCTTCGCTTCAAGTTTCTACTTGTACCTTTCATCATCAACCTTGAATTGCTCAACTTCTTGAATCAATCTTTCAATTTGATCCTTTGATATTCTTTCTCTACTAATTATGGTTATCCCACTTTTGTTCCCTGTTCTTGTTTCCTCAGCAGAGACATTTAAGACGCCATTCTCATCAACAGAAAAGAAAATTCCAAAGCAAGGAACACCCCTTGATTCTAGGGGAATCGTCAACATGAACTCACCCAGCAGGTTGTCATCCTCAGTTCTTGTTCTTTCACCCTCAAAAACAAGAATACGTGCATTTATTTGGTTGTCCACAATAGTACCAAAATCATCAACACACATTATTGTAGGAATGCTCACGTTTCGTGAACCCTGAGGACAATGGATGGCATCTTTGAAGACAATTCCATTTAAATTTTCATTTCTTTGCCTACTTAACATGGCAGCTTGAATAGCAGCACCATAAGCAACAACCTCGTCAGGTTTGATGCTTCTGCATAGGTCCTTTCCATTGAAGAATTCCTTTAATATCTGTTATGTCACGTCCCAAATTTTAAGCCTAGAAGTACCAGAATTAGCCTGAATTGGACAAACTATCAGACCCCTTATGGTAGGAGTCCTAGAGGTTCCCTAGAAGGATAGTAGGATTCACAGGGATTAAATCACAAAAAGAAAGTTTTCTGGGACTGAGAAAAGAGGAAGTTAGAGACTCAGAAGAAGTCTTAGGACCCAGAAATAAGAAATAGAGATAATATAGGCCAAAGGTTATGTTGGAGGCCTCAATGAGGTGAATTTTGAGGTTAAGCTAAACCAGGGGTAAAATCGTAATTTTGTAAAGTTTCAGGCTGCTAAGGGCAAAAATGAAAATTATGCCCAAAAATCCTAGAAAAATCCTAGAAAATGGCAAATGGCAGGTTAAGGCTTGAACACTTCAGAAAAATTTCAGAAAAATAGGAATAAGGTTTAGAGGCCTATATGAGGCTAAAATGACGAAAATGCCTTTGGAAGGAATTTGTGGAATTCCCAGGGTTTTGACTAATTTGGAATATTATTAAAAATAAATTATTTAAGGTATAGGGAGGCCTCAAATAATTGGAATAAAATGGAAAAAACAATACTTGAGGAATCATCACAGGTTTTAAAAATAATTCCGTCTCCAGAAAGCGAAGCAGTTGGCTTTAATGGAATTTAAAGCCTATTTACATACTATCCGGGAAAAGTCAAAGTCAAATATTTAGAGGTTGACTTTTGACTTATGAAAAATGAGAGGGATTCCCCGTGATAAATGAATAGTATTGGTACTTGGAGATAGATTCTCGGAGTTGCGAACCCGTAGAAAGAATTCAGTCAAGATCACTCTGAAATAAATATTATTAATTATTTTAATTATTTTAATGGAAGAACAAGGGAAGAGCATCACTCTCTCTTTGGGCATGCCATATAACGTCATATGGATTTATTTGAGGTGAGAAAATGGTGCCAGAACATGTCCCAGTGATCCCGGGAAAGTCAGGACCCTAAAAAGTACCCTATACGTGCAGAATGACAAGATAGGTAGAGGAATGCCTAAGGGTTGTATTTTGCACTAATTTTATATTAATTCCCTCCCTATCTTAATGCCAAAATGACGAAGGAATATGAAGGAGACAAGTGTATGGTTAGATGGGAAAAGAAGGTATTACGTGTACGGCCGGATGCAAGACATGTATACGGTCAGATGCAAGACACGTGTACAGTTGGATTAAAAGCATGTGGATTAATTATGTAAGCATGATGTCATAGGATATTGTCACACAAGATTAAAAGAGAAAATGGACGGTCCAGATCAAGCCACACATTTTTAAGATTAACGGCGCAGATTCAGTCTTGTTTTCTATAAATACCCCCTCCCTACCCCTCATTTTTGTCCAAGCTCATAGAAACCTTGGGGAAGCTCTGGCAAAATAGTTTCTAGAGAGAGAAAGAAGAGGGAGAAAGAAAGGCCAAGTGGTCATATACAAGATCAAGCTCCAAAACAAGGTATGCTCATGGTTTTTGACGTAGTTTTTACTACCCCTGTTGTTCTTGAACTTGGTTATGGATTTTAATGATTTTTGGGAGCTTGAAACTCGAGAGGGACATACTGCATGGAATTCTTAAGAATAGGGGAAGATGAAATTGATGTTAGAATAATGTTCAAAGCCTTGAAAGGAACATGAATCAAGTGGTTTTATGCTGAAATTGGTTGAATTTCATGACTGTGTAACTTAAGTAATATTTCGGCTAGGGTTGGTTCTTGGGGCTAGGATTGGATTTTGATGATTTTAATGCTTCCAATGTGTTTACAATGAAAAATTGTACGGGGTAAAGGTGAGAAAACAAGTTTGGAAGTATTAGAATTGAAAGCGGAATGTTGAGCCCTAAGACCCTATGTTCGGCCAGATCAAGTTGAGCAGGGAGGAGTTTTATTTTGATTATTTTTGAGCTTGGAAATGGATTCTACATGAAAATTTGTGTGGGAATAGTATGTGAAATTAATTTTAGGAAGGTTGGAAATCAAGCTCAAAAGTTAGAAGCTAATATAGCTCAAAGAAAACAAAGTATTGATGTTGTTGATTACCATGGCTCTAATGAATGAAAGGAAATGATGTGTTGATGCATTTAGGGTCACGAGACATTGAGAAAGATGAATTCCAAAGGTTAAGAAAGCAACCTTAGTGGTTGGTAGCAAAAGAGAGCAAGAAGAAGTAAAGAGAAAGTTTAAAGACACAAAGTAGCAAACTTGACCTTACTCTTATGTGCTTGGTATTTGCTTACATATATGACATGTTTCTATGCTATATGATTTTATGAACTCGTGTTATGATTGTGAATGTGTTTGAAATATGTCATAGGCCTATGTGTTTTATGATAAATGCATGATGATTTCCAAACATGTCATTATGTTATAAACATGTTAAGTTACAAGCATATTATAAATGCCAAGCTTGTCATGTATGTTTGGGGTGGTTATTGTTTACTATTGAGATTCTCCTGAATCTCACCCTCCCTTAACAAATCATAGCAGGTCAAATGATAAAGAGAAAGCATGCATGAAGAAGGGCAAGAAGTGGAAGCAAGGAAAGAAGAAAAGATTTGGAGAAATTTGTTGTATTTCATTGTACACTGTATATACTAATGTCTGTTGTAAATGTGCTATTGATAGTATGTGATGATAAATGATAATGTGGCTTGTGTAATTACCTATGATAATATATGGGAATGACTAGAGTATGGATGGAATGGTGTTATGTATGGAAAGTTTTAATCATGAACTGTTAGTGCAAGTTAGGGGATAAGCTATCCCTAATCAACCAATAAGATAGTGACAAAGTAGAAGTATGGCAAATGACTAACTCTGCTCATGAAATTTGGAACGATTAAAGTACACATCCTGAGCTTTAAAACAAGTGATAGATCACTTAAAATGGATGTGTGTGCTAAGAGTTATGCCCTCCCAAAGTTGGACCTGTAATCTGGAACTTTAACAATGAATAGTAACCCGAGTAATCATGTTGAAATTTTCAATCTATATGAATCGCCGAACTGTAATGCTTCCAAACACGTACTCTGAGGGGTTAAAGGAAGGATGTTTCATTTTGGTATTAGAGCAAAGGTTCTGGAAATTGTTTAAACAGAACAGAGGTTCTAGTAAAAGCTTTAACAAAGGT
Organism: Neltuma alba; assembly: GCF_004799145.2. Classification (NCBI taxonomy): domain Eukaryota; kingdom Viridiplantae; phylum Streptophyta; class Magnoliopsida; order Fabales; family Fabaceae; genus Neltuma; species Neltuma alba. The sequence goes on from NW_021633593.1 coordinate 85,917, forward strand.
ATAAACGGAGCACTGGTTCAAGCAAAGCCCGATATGAGTAAAATCCCTATCAAGGAAAGTAAGAATTAAGGGAACCACAGGCTATAAGTCCTAAAGGTTATGCATTCAAGCAAGCTATATGGGAAATTAGAATGTGAAAGAAAGGAGATCAGCCCTTAAGATAAAGATGAGAAAGGCAGAGTATGCTGAAAAGAACAGATAATGGCAATGTTAGAGGAACCTAGAATGCCATGGTACAGTGAAAGACCATGAAGGTGAGTATACTGCTATGGCATTATTGTGAAAGAATGGGCCTAAAGTATAGGAAAAGTGTGAGCGGCAATGATAAAATACGTAAAAGCAAAGGCCATGTTTGTATAAATGACAGACAAGTAAGAAAGGAAAAGCTATGTAAGTAAAGATTCCAGGATTGAAACCTGGTAATGAGGTATAATAGAAGGTTAAAAAGTTAAAGAGGCCAAAATTGAGTATAAGTGGGGATATTCTCTTCAATTGACCTCTTATTAAGGGTAAGAATAGAGGTTTGACTCAGAAATTTTGAGGACGAAATTTCTTTTGAGAGGGGGAGAATTGTCACATCCTAAATTTTAGGCCTAGAAGTACCAGAATTAGCCTGAATTGGGCAAACTTCCAGACCCTTTATGACAGGAGTCCCAGAGGTTCCCTGGAAGGATAGTAGGATTCCTAGGGACTAAATCGCAAAAAGAAAGTTTTCTGGGACTGAGAAAAGAGGAAGTTAGAGATTCAGAAGAAGTCCTAGGACCCAGGAATAAGAAATAGAGATAATGTAGGCTAAAGGTTATGTTGGAGGCCTCAATGAGGTGAATTTTGAGGTTAAACCAAACCAAGGGCAAAATCGTAATTTTGTAAAGTTTCAGGCTACTAAGGGCAAAAATGGAAATTATGCCCAAAAATCCTAGAAAAATCCTAGAAAATGGCAAATGGCAGGTTAAGGCCTGAACACTTCAGAAAAATTTTAAAAAAATAGGAATAGCGTTTATAGGCCTATATGAGGTTAAAAATGATGAAAATGCCCTTAGAAGAAATTTGTGAAATTCCCAGGGTTTTGACTGATTTGGAATGTTATTTAAAATGAATTATTTAAGGATAGGAAGGCCTCAAATAATTGGAAGAAAATGAGAAAAACAATACTTGAGGAATTATCACAGGTTTTAAAAATAATTCCGTCCCTAGAAAGCGAAGAGGTTGGCTTTAATGGAATTTAAAGCCTATTTGCATACTATCCAGGGAAAGTCAAAGTCAAATGTCTAGGGGTTGACTTTTGACTTAAGAAAAATGAGAGGGATTCCCCGTGATAAATGAATAGTATTGGTACCTGGAGATAGATTCTCGGAGTTGCGGACCGATAGAAAGAATTCAGTCAAGATCACTCCGAAATAAATATTATTAATTAGTTTAATTATTTTAATGGAAGAATAAGGGAGGAGCATCACTCTTTCTTTGGGCATGTCATATAATGCCATGTGGATTTATTTGAGGTGAGAAAATGGTGCTTGAACATGTCCCAGTAGTCTTGGAAAAGTCAGGACCCCAAAAAGTACCCTATATGATTTTATGAACTCATGTGTTGTGATTGTGAATGTGTTTGAAATATGCCATAGGCTTATGTGTTTTATGATAAATGCATGATGATTTCCAAATATGTTATTATGTTATAAAGATGTTAAGTTGCAAGCATGTTATAAATGTCAAGCTTGCTATGTATGTTTAGGATGGTTATTGTTTGCTACTGAGATTCTCCTGAATCTCACCCTCCCTTAACAAATCATAGCAGGTCAAATGATAAAGTGAAAGCAAGGAAAGAAGAAAAGATTTGGAGAAATTTGTTGTATTTCATTGTACACTATATATACTAATATATGTTGTAAATGTGCTATTGATTGTATGTGACGATAAATGATAATATTGGCTTGTGTAATTACCTATGATAATGTATGGGAATGACTAGAGTATGGATGGAATGGTATTATGTATGGAAAGTTCTAATCATGAACTGTTAGTGCAAGTTAGGGGATGAGCAATCCCTAATTGAGCAACAAGATATTGACAGAGTAGAAGTATGGCAAATGACTGACTCTGCTCATGAAATTTGGCACGATTAAAGTACACTTCCTGAGCTTTAAAACAAGTGATAGATCACTTAAAACGGATGTGTGTGCTAAGAGTTATGCCCTCCCGAAGTTGGACCTGTAATCTAGAACTTAAACAGTAAATAGTAACTCGAGTAATCATGTTGAAATTTTCAATCTACGGGCTTGTTTCATGAATCGCTTAAACCGTAATGCTTCCAAACCCTTGCTCTGAGGTGTTAAAGGAAGGATGGTTCATGTTGTAATTTAGGAATTTTTGTAGACCCACCGAAGAGTACAACTTCATCAATACTCCTCTTGTCTATCTTAGCATCCATAAGACACCTCTCCAATTTTTAAACTTTTTGCGAAGAGGTCTTTGTTCAATTCCTCAAACTTGACACGAGTTATTGTTGAACAAAAGTCAATGCCCTCATCTAAGGCATCAATATCAATGGTTGTCCCAAAAACTGGTGAGTGCGCTCGTTTTGCTTTCTCACATGTATTTCTCAACCTCCTAAGGGCCTTTGGACTCCCACTAATGTCCATCTTATGTTTCCTCTGGAACTCTTTTACAAAGAAGTTCATCCTTCCGTTGTCAAAGTCCTCCCCTCCAAGGTGTGTGTCGCAATCAACTGCTTTAACTTTGAGGTCACCCTTGTTAATTGTAACAAGAGAAACATCAAAAGTACCAACACCAAGATCAAAGACAAATGTGTTCCTGTCCTTGTCCTGGTCGTAGTTATTTTGCTTGTTAAGACCATATGCAATTGCCGCTGCAGTGGCCTCATTGATTATTCCCATTATATTAAGGCCAGCAATTGTGCCTGCATCTTTGGTTGTTTGACGTTGAGAGTGATTAAAATATGCAGGCACCGTCACAACTGCATTTTCAACTGGTGATCTAAGATATGTCTCAGCAATCTCACGCATCTTTGCTAATAGCATGGATGAGATTTCTTCTACTAGAAATTGCTTTTCTTGTGAGTTAAAATTTACAACAATTATGGGCTTGTCATTGGTACCACTAATAACCTTAAACGGCCAAAGATTCACATCGCTCTGAGCATGGGAATCACTGAATCTCCTGCCAATCAATCTCTTATCATCTGCAGATTATTAATGAATTGTAAAAAAAAAAAAAAAGGAGTTATCGTTATGTACAGAAACAAAGAAATTAATTAAAGCCTCTTATGAAAGTCAGTTAAACTAGAAGTTAACAAAATTAATAAATTAATTGTGAATGAATAGAGTCAACCACAAAGATCAAATCCTTATTATATGTACGTTGCGGTGCAGAGCTTTTTATATTCAAAACTATTCTAACTCTGGAGTTCATTCTTTTCTTTTAGGGCCTCAATTGAAAATTCTAAGACTCATATTTGAATAGCTCACTGTGTTCTAAATATATATAAAGAAAAGGGAAAAAATTAAAAAAATTATGAAAAACATTATTAAAGAAGTTTTTCTTCTTCGTTTATTCACATTTTGAGCTGCTATATATAAATTCCATTTTCTTTCAATCCAAGTTCAGTTGAGAGAAACAAGCATTACAAAAAGATTGACTTTCAATGGTGAAAAAAGTTGTCGTTAGGTTGTTGCCCTAGTGGCCGTGGCTAATACTTATCAATGGCGACAATGCACTTTTAGCGGCCATATCCACTATAATGCAACTTTGTGCTCACAAAGCAAGATATAACAAAAATTCATATTTTTTGTAGTGAAATGAATGGAAAAAAAAAAAAAGGAGAATTACCGAAGACAATATTAATAAGTTTAAGAGCAGCCTGGTTCTTGGCGGCATCACCAACCATCCTTTGAGTATCAGTAAAGCCAACATAAGATGGGGTTGTTCTGTTCCCTTGATCGTTCACTATAATCTCTGCTTGATCATGTTGCCATCCCGCAACGCAAGAGTACATAGTTCCAAGATCGATCCCCATATTCATTAAGCGACGACCCTTCCACTTGGCACCATCGGATTACTAAGGCTGACTTTCGTCCCTGATCAACGGGTGGGTCTTGCAATCAAGCTTCCTTCTGCCTTTATACTTGAGAGCTAATATCTGTCTAGTCTAAAGAAACCTTTTCATGCCTTTGTTATCTTTTGGGAGGCCTACACCCCATAGAAATTGTCTACTTGAGACTATCCCTTGGTCCGTGAGTCCTGGCTTTGGATAGAATTCTAGCTCTTCCAAAGTGATATCTCCCTGATGGCTTGAGTACCCCCAAAAGGAGGCTTTCTTTGCCCACCACCTAAGCTACGTGGGAAAGGCACAAAGCCAATCCTAGGGAACAGTGAAGCTTCATAGGGTCTGATCAATAAACTTTGAGTATGAATGTGAGAATAAAGTTTTCTTGAAGATTTGGAAGTTGAAGCTCTTGGAGATTTGGAAGTTGGAGCTTACAAGTTCTAAGAGGCTAAGACCCTTTTCCTTATAATGACGGGTCTATTCAGTTTTGTAAGCTGGTCGAAGTACAAGAGGCAGACATTTAAGATATATAATTAGACAAACAAAGTGGCAGAAATCAAGAGATCATGGCATTAAAAGATATATAATTAAATGAAAGTTACGACTTATGAAGGAATCATTTGCATCTTGTTTGTATATATATGTACTCTCATTTTGAAATGCATTAATCTGATAAGTTGAATATTTTATTTTTGTCTTTTTTGGGCTAAACCAAGATTTCCACTAGACAAGGTGAAGCTTATTGATATTATAATTATTTCGTTGTTGTGACTGATGAAATTTTGAAAGGCCAAATTTTTTAGCAAAGGAAAAGGCCTAAAGCTCAAAACAAAACCAACCACACCAGTCCAAATCTATCCTCCAACTTCCGCACAGTAACCTTATCCCTTTCGAACTGAACTTGAGCAGTTTCTGGCATCTCCTCCCACATCTGAAACTCCCCCCATACCAAATCCCATCTTAGCTAGAACATCTGCACAAGAATTAGACTTCTCCTAATTTTGCAGCTACGAACAACCCAATTCTTCTCCATCAACAAACAAATTCTGTTGAATGTATTAGCTTTGATTTGTTGGGCCAATAGTTGTTTAGTCAGGGCCCATTAAGTTAGGTCTATAAATGTATCACAAGCGAAACAGAATAGTTGTAATATTTTTTCCTCTCTGAAATAAAATTCATGTAGTATTCAGATATGTTTACCGAGTCTCTGTTTCTTATCATGGCATCCGAGCCCAGGTTGGAGGTCCAACACGCTTCAGAGGCCCACAGAAACTAAAGTTCTTTCGCCTCCCTGAGAATACCGAACAGATCAGAGGTCACACTGCGAAATCAAGAAACGCACCGTCATCCCCAAATTCTTGAACCCTAACTCCACGACGGCAAGAACGATGGGTGACGAGAGAGTATCCGCCGACGCACTGATCAACTTTGCTCATCCGCTCTACCTTCATCCCTCCGACACGCAGGGAGTATCAATCACCAATCAAATCTTAACCGGGAGCGACAACTATACTATATGGAGCAAGGCGATGCTCATTGCGTTAAGAGGGAAGAATAAAATCGGATTCATAGATGGATCTTGCAAGAAATCCGACCAAGAACCTGAACTTCAGAGTCATTGGGAACGCTGCAACGCTGTGGTAATGTCCTGGCTGCTGAATTCCGTCTCTAAGGATTTGGCAAATAGCTTGGTTTATCTGCAAGAGGCGTGCATCGTTTGGGAAGACCTCAAGGAACGCTTTGGCAAGGTATCTGGATCCAGAATTTTTTCTTTACACCGAGAGATACACTCTCTGCGTCAGGGAGAGCTCTCGGTCTCTGCCTACTACTCGCGTCTTAAGGAGCTTTGGGAGGAACAGGCCAATCTGATAGCGGTTCCGCTGTGTAAGTGCGCTGCGTCCAAAGAATATAATGAAGCAATGCAACGCCAGAGATTACTCCAATTTCTGATGGGCCTAAGTGATCTGTACGACAATGCAAGGAGTCAAATACTCCTAATGCATCCTCTGCCGACAGTCAACCAATCTTATGCTATGATTTTGGAAGTAGAAGCACAAAGAGGTATCACAAACATGGACAAGATGAACCCCACAGAGGGAGCGGCAATGATCGCCAGGGGCAGAGGAAGAGGAAGAGGGAGGGGAAGAGGAACCCCTCCCCCAGAATGTGACCACTGTCATAAACGGGGTCACGTGAAAGAAAATTGTTGGGAAATAATCGGATTCCCCGCTGAGTATAAGGGAAATAAATCCAAGCAGAGCCAAGAAGTCAAAGCCAGGCAGAATACTGGAAACCGAGAAGGAGAGGCACTTACCAATGTCTCAAGCGTCTCACCGAGTTTCACACTGGAGCAATATGAGCGCCTGCTGGAATTGTTGAAGAAGGATTCAGATGTCAACGCACACGCACTCAGTGGTACAGGTTTGCCAATTCTAATCTCATCTGGATTAAATCGTAGTAAGTGGGTTTTAGACTCAGGAGCCACTACACACATGGTTAGTGATTTAAGGTTACTGGACAACTACAAACCTTATAATGGACCGATCAAAACCATAAAAATTCCAAATGGAGACAGATTTTCTGTAACTCATATAGGAGATATTAAATTCCCTAATGGAATTGAACTAAAAGGCCTTCTCTATGCTGCAGAACTTCAATTTAATCTAATTTCTATTTCTAGAATCACTAAAGAACTATTATGTGTTGTCTCCTTTTATCCTGATAGATGTACATTGCAAGGCCTACAGGATGGCAGAATGAAGGGGATTGGTAGAGTAGTTCATGGATTATACCTGTTGGATTTAGAAAAGAATTCGGCTAGTATAGAAAATAACAATGATACTTGTTGTTCTGTTACTCATACTGATTTGTGGCTTTTGCATAAGAGACTTGGACATACTCCTATGAATGTAATGAGACATTTGGATATTGTACGAAACAAAACAATGACTATGAATAAAAATTGTGATATTTGCTTTCAGTCTAAGCAAACTAAGCTCCCTTTTTCTTCCAGTTGCATTAAAAGTAAGAATCCTTTTGATTTGCTCCACATGGATGTTTGGGGACCTTATAAAGTGCCCACACATTCTGGTTTTCAGTTCTTTCTAACAATTGTAGATGACTTTTCTAGGGCAACTTGGACTTATCTCATGAAACATAAATCTGAGACTGCTTACCATATTAAGAATTTTTTTGCCTATGTAATGAATCAATTCGGGGTGTCTGTTAAGATGGTAAGGAGTGATAATGGAACTGAATTTGTTAACCATCAATTAGCATCCTATTTTCAAGAAAAGGGAGTGATTCACCAAACCACTTGTCCCTATACCCCAGAACAAAATGGGATTGTGGAAAGGAAACACAGGACCTTAATGCAGATTGCAAGAGGCTTAATAATTCAGTCTGGTATACCTGTTAAGTTTTGGGGTGAGTGTGTCAAAATGGCAACTTATTTAGCCAATAGAATTCCCAGTCGAGTTTTAGGCTTTAAAACCTCCTATGAGCTCATTCATGGTCAGCCTCCTAATTATGATCATTTGAGAGTTTTTGGTTGCTTGGCTTATGCAACAGATTTAGTAAATTCGGATAAATTCCAGCCTAGGTCCCTACCATGTGTCTTCTTAGGGTATCCTAACAATCAAAAGGGTTATGTATTGTTGGATCTAAAAGATCACAGGGTGTTTGTTAACAGACATGTAAAATTTTTGGAGGATGTTTTCCCTTTTCAAATTAAAGATGGTTTTAATCGAGGGGGAGTGTCCAATGAGATTAAACAGATTTTTTATTTTGATGGTCATGATGATAGCCCACAGATACAGATTTTAACCGAACCTCATCAGGAAGAGGCTCAAATTCAGAATGGCGCCATAACAAATACTAGTAATCCGGTCTCTATTAGTGAAAATGCAGTCCCTATTCCTGTTAATGGGCGTCCTATCCGGGAAAGAAGACCACCTATATGGTCTAGAGATTATATTTGTAATTTGGCTCATTCAGATTCTAATAAAACTTCAATGCGCAGGTCTGCTTGTAAATATCCTATAGAGAATTATATTTCATATGACAATATTTCTCCTTCTTATATGTGTTATCTTTGCTCTATTGATGCTATTACTGAGCCTATATATTATAATGATGCTGTTCTTGATCAGAATTGGGTTGTTGCTATGAAAAATGAAATAGATGCCTTAGAACAAAATAGTACTTGGGAATTAGTTCCCTTACCCAAAGGAAAGGAACCAATAGGTTGTAAATGGGTTTATAAAGTGAAGTATAAACCAGATGGGACCATTGATAAATATAAAGCAAGATTGGTGGCTAAAGGTTACAGTCAAACTGAAGGAGTAGATTATAATGAAACCTTTTCTCCTGTAGTGAAGATGGTTACTGTTAGGACTGTTTTAAAGTTAGCTGCTGTAAATAATTGGCCTTTGTACCAAATGGATGTGAATAATGCATTTTTGCAGGGAGATCTTGATGAAGAAGTTTACATGACCATACCTCAAGGCTTTAAAAAACATGGGGATAATATGGTATGTAAGCTAAAGAAATCCCTATATGGGCTTAAACAAGCCTCAAGGCAGTGGAATAAAAAATTGTCACTGTCCTTGGTCAGTGGGGGATTTCTACAGAGCAAGTATGATTATTCTTTGTACACTAAACATTATGATGATGCCTTGGTGATTATTTTAGTTTATGTAGATGATTTGTTAATCACTGGTAGTTCAGAACAAAGAATTAATCAGGTTAAAGATTTTCTGCATGGCCAATTCAAGATTAAAGACTTAGGTATTATGAAATACTTCTTAGGAATTGAAGTAGCAAGGTCTAAGAAGGGTATTATGTTAACACAAAGAAAGTATACTTTAGATCTTCTTGCTGAAACAGGGATGAGTGGTTGTAAGCCTCTCACTTTGCCAATGCCACAACACTTGAAGTTAATTGCTTATGAAGAAGGAAGGCACAAAAGGGAGGATCTGTACAAGGAACCAGGGAAGTATAGGAGGCTAATAGGAAAGTTGATTTATTTAACTCTAACAAGGCCTGATATTTCTTTTCCTGTACAGGTCCTAAGTCAATTCATGCAACAGCCATTGAAGTCTCATTGGTCAGCTGCTATGGGAGTTCTGCGGTACCTAAAGCAGTCACCTGGACTTGGGATTCGATTGAGCTCTAAAGGGGATCTGAAGCTTAGCTGCTTCTGTGATTCAGATTGGGGGTCATGTGAGACCACGCGCAGGTCCGTGACTGGTTATCTTCTCAAGCTAGGAGATACGCTGATAGTCTGGAAAACAAAGAAGCAAGCTACGGTTTCAAGGTCTTCAGCTGAAGCAGAGTATAAGGCACTAGGTTCAGCCGTGTCTGAGGTGGTCTGGGTGAAAGGGCTTTTGTGTGATCTGGGAATTTCTGTCCAGCAGCCAGTAGAGGTGTATTGTGATAGCAAATCTGCAATTCACATCGCTACAAATCCGGTCTTTCATGAAAGGACAAAGCATATTGAAATTGATTGTCACTTTGTGCGTGAGAAAGTGACAGAAGGACTTGTCAAACTACAGCATGTCCGGTCAGCAGAGCAAGAAGCGGATATATTAACTAAAGCTGTTAGTAAGGAGGTTCAGTTGAAGTTACTCAGCAAGTTAGGAGCTTCTGATGTATTCCAGCCCCAAACTTGAGGGGGGGTGTTGAATGTATTAGCTTTGATTTGTTGGGCCAATAGTTGTTTAGTCAGGGCCCATTAAGTTAGGTCTATAAATGTATCACAAGCGAAACAGAATAGTTGTAATATTTTTTCCTCTCTGAAATAAAATTCATGTAGTATTCAGATATGTTTACCGAGTCTCTGTTTCTTATCAAATTCCCCTATGGATTTTATTACAGAACCCCTTCATCCCCTTACCCTTCAAACGCCAAGCTAGAATCTCAGAGTCCATTTCTATAATGACTCTATTGAACCCCCTTAACCAAGCTAACTCCAACCCTCTAAAAATACCCCAACTTTCCACCTCAATAACTCCACAAATTCCTAGATTTTGAGAAAAGTCATAGATCCACTCCCTATGTTCATCACGAAGGATTCCACACAACTCGCCAGACTGGGGTCACCTTTACAGGCTTCATCAATGTTGAGCTTAATCCACCCTTGCATCGGAGGTTCCCATACATCTACAGGCTCCCTCAACCCAACACTTGTATGTTCAGTGACACCCTTTGCTTCAGCAGATTCCGTCGCTTGAGACCAAGACCGTTTTACCAACTCAAAGTACGAAGCTTTTCAGCTCTGAAAAGCCAGGCATTCCTCTACTTCCACAAGTTCCAGTAGACCACTCCAAAAAGAACACTCTGTGGCATGTTTCTCATTTTCTGATCATAGTTTAGATTTGATCACAACTAGATTGTTTTAGACTTAGTGAAAAAATTCGGAAAATTTTGACTAGAAGGTAAAACGTTCATCCTAACTTGCATTGCCAACGCACACTCTCTAGTCACATGAATCGACATCTCTAGACAACTACAAATATCACATCTACCATCTCCTCCCCATCTTCTATATCTCAACTTCTTTATTTGCAATCCATCAAGTACAAAGAGCCAAAAGAAGCACCTAATTCTCTCGGGCCCTTTCCACCTCTAGACCAACTTCCACAACTCATCCCACACCCTCAAGTTTTGTCCATGAAGAGATAGATATCCCTTCTTAACGGAGAACTCCCCTTTACTACCTTTCCACAAAAGTTTATTACTACCCTCACCACTAGGAGGGGAAAAAGCACGTACTTTTTCTAAAGCTTCAGGCAACAAGAGATCCCAAAACTTATTCCACAACCAGGTACCATTAGAATTAACCACATCAGCCACAGACCATTCCAAACAATCTTCCTCAATCTCTTTTTTACGGTAATTAATCAAAATGGTATCCTTATCTGGCCAAGGCTCAATCCAGAAAGAAGTACCCTAACCATCAACAACCCCCCTCCAGGAATGATCATTAAGTAATTCCCAAACTTTTCCAATATCTTTCCCCAAAGCATAAGCATTCTTAGGAACTTGAAGGATTGAAGAGAGCTCTTTCCCATTATTGTACTTAAATTTCAACACTTTCTCCCATATACTACCACCACCATTTCTCAATTTCCAAGCAAGTTTCAACAAACAAGCTTCATTCATATGTCTTAGATTTAAAATCCCAAGACCCCCATTAAGTCTGGGCTTCTGAACTTGTTCCCAACCAACGAGATGGATCTTACGCACTTCTCTATCATGGCCCTAAATAAAGTCTCTTTGCAACCTCTCTACCTCATCAACAATAGATTTAGGTAACAAGGAAATCATCATAGGATGTATTGGCATATCACCTATGACTGACTTAGCCAGAGGTCAACGTTCAGCCATACTAAGGCAATTAACCTTCCATCCTGCTAATTGACTTCTCACTTTATCAACAAAGAATTCAAAATTTCTTACCTTAGCTCCATGATATTCCAAAGGAATACTGAGGTACTTTCCCAAATTTTCAGTTTCAACTAAGTTAGACATAGCCATGAACTTCCTCCTAGGCTCCCTAGAAATATTCTTAGAGAAAAGGACAGTCGATTTACCAAAATTCACCTTCTGTTTCACAAATTACAGAACATATTAAGACAACTTAAAGTAGTGCTCATCTGTTCTTCTGTAGCAACACCAAATAATAATAGATCATTAGAAAACATAAGGTGCGAAACCTCTAGGCCATTTCTTCTAATTCTATTGATCTCCGTAGCCTCTTGTCTTGGAATTCCTGAATCAAATGAGTAAGTTTCTCCATTGCCAATATTTTATATAAGGAGAAAGAGAATCTGCTTAGCGGATACCTCTAAAGAGATAAAATCTCTCAGTCTTTTCCCCATTCCAAATAACTCAAGTAGAAACTGAATTGATGCATCTCATAATAAGATTTCTAAAATCATTAGCTAGATTTAATTCCTTTAGAATACTCTCAATAAAACTCTATTGCAGTCTATCATAAGCTTTTCCAAGGTCTATTTTAATAGCAAAAAAAGCCTTTCTTCCCCTTCATTTGTTTGGCTGAACTAGCTCTTGAGCACTAATAATATGCCAACCAGGGACAAAAGTAACCTGATTAGGAGCCACAACTTGACCTAGAACTCCTTTCATTCTGCTCACAACAATCTTGGACACGCATTTATAGACCACATTACATAGTCCTACAAGATGTATCTGCTTCAATGATTCAGGTTTCTCTACTTTGGGGATCAAAACTAATAGCATACTATTAACTTCCCTTAGATCTTCCTCTCCCTTCCACAATTTATGAACAAAATCACAAAGATCACCCCCCAAAATTGCCCATTCCTTCTGAAAGAAAATAGCTGGAAAGCCATCTTCCCTAGGAGCTTTAAAAGCACCAATGGAGAATAAGGCTGCTTTAATCTCATCATCTATTAGTCCTCTATTTATCCACTTTATATCTTCCTTTGGCAAAATAGGAAAAGAGATGGATTAATATCAGAAAAACCAATCACCTACTCCTCTGTAAATAAAGAACTATAGAATTCCATAGCCATTCTACAAAGCTCTTCTTGATCTTCCATCCAAACTCCATCCTCTCTCATTAACACCACCACCTTATTTCTTCTTATAGCCAAAGTACGAATGTGATAGAATATAGTATTTCTATCATCATCGTTTATCTAGTCTCCTCTGGACTTTTGAAATTAAAGCCCTCTATTTGTTTCAGGACCTCATCCAATTCCTTTTGAGGTTCACTTTCTAATCTAACAAGAGTCGTAACTAGTCGATTAAAGGAGCTCAGTTTCTTTTGAATACCATCAATCCTCGCCAAAAGGTCCTTTTTCTTTTTTTGAATATGAAGAAACACATTCTAGTTCCACTTTAATAATTCCTCTCGGAGAACATAACATTTAAACTTCCACTAAAACTTTCCTTATTGCTCCATTTTTCCTTAATAAGATCACTAAACCATGATGTAACATCTACACAGCCTTAAAATGAAAAGGTCTGACCCCCTACACCTTCTTTCATCCTCTAAACAAAGTAATAAGGGACTGTGACTCGAACAACTTAACCTCATAAGATTCTTAATCACAATATTAGGAAATAGTACTCTCCAATTAGCACTACATAAGCCTCTGTCCAACTGCTCAAAGACTCTCTAATAACCAGGCATAAGTGGACCCTTCCAAGTAAAACGATTCCCCTAAGCCCCAACTTCTATTAAACAACAGTTATTAATTCTACCACTAAAAAGCTCTCATTTCCTTTTAACTGGAGCCCTACCTACCTTTTCATTTCCCCCCTAATATCATTGAGATCTACCACCAATATCCATGACAAATTATTAGCATGGGAAAACCTTTCAATCTCTTCCCAAAAACTTTGCTTGTCCCATTCATGAGGAGACACATATGGTATCATATAAATCCATTCAACTGAAACACAACCCTGTACCTTTAAATAGATAAACTGGGTATTGTCAGTAAGAATAGAGGGCTTCAAACCAACAGATTTCCAAGCCATCCAAATGCCCCTAGAAAAGACTACTTCTTAAAGAACTCCCCTACCTTATTACAACGCACCCTTGTTTCCAAAAGACCTAGCAAAGATGGCCTGCCTTCCTGAATAATCAATCTCAAACCTCTCTCAAATCTCTTATTGCTAGCCCTCGGCAACTCCAAAACAAGAAATTAGGTGTACAATTCATAATGAAACAAAATATAGAAAAATAGGACCTAAACACATAATAGCATCACTCCTAAACCCATTATCAACTCTAATTTCTACACCTCTAATTGCATCAACTTCCCCATCTTTCAATAAATCAGGAGGGCAACCAGTAAAAGCTTCCTGAATACATAGGAGCTCCCTTGCAATCTCAGGTGTTTCATATACCACATTAGCAACCAATTCATTCAAGCATTTATGGTCACTATTAGGAGCAATGATCACTACTACAAAAAAGACATTTAACGGCGGTTAAAACAAGTTTTTCATGGAGGTTTTGAGACCAACGTCTATGCTATCGACATAAAATGTAGAAGATTTCACGGCAATTTAAGAACTATCGTGGTATGTTACTTTTCACAACAGTTATATAAATAACCGTTGTAAAAAGTTTTTTTTTTTTAGTTTACCTTTCATCCTATTGATCAGGATGGAACGGGAGAACAAGGCCCCAAAGGAAGGGGTTTGAGAATCAATCAACCAATAACCCATCACTAGTTAAAAGCATTCTAATGGAGCAAATGTAGATTCTTTCTCGCCATAATAGCACTACTTAGCTTCACCTTCAACCACCAGATCAAAGTCCCTAGGATTTAATAAAGGTAAAATCAAAGACTTAGATCTAATAAAATTCATGAATTTCAAGCTGTCAAACTATTATCTATAAAATGAGGGAGAGAGAAGTCAAATCTATTCAAGCTTTTAAGTATTGAAGTATGTTTAAATAAGGAAGAGGAACAAAAATCAGATCTATTTAAAATCAGGATAAAACATCATATTTAAAAAAAAAACCAAACCACAAAAACTAGAAAACCTATGGAAAGAATGGAGGAGAAATGGTGAAAACTCACAAATAAGAATGAAGAGGATGAGGCGATGGCAACAGTAATAGCAACAATGACAGTGACAATGATGAAAGAACATGGCGAAGATGATAGAAGTAAAGGATAAACATTAGCAAAGGTAGGAGGAGGGAGAAAATCGAGTAGGAACGGTAATGGGGAACTATAAGCTCTGACTCTAAAAAGTGAAAACTATAGTGTGATGAATAGGGTTTTAAAGTTTTGATAGACTTTTTAAAGCGGTTATTTAAAAAAACCTCCCTAAAAAGTTTTTTTTTACGACGGTTGTTTAAAAAACTGCCGTAATAACTACCGTGAAAAATAAAATTTACTTCCCTATAATCACAAAAATGCTACCGTCTTCTTTTTTACAGTGTTTCTTCTAATGACCGCTATAAATTAGCGTCGTGAAAGCTCTTTTTTATAGTAGTGGATTTTTCCCTATAATAGCTCAACGTTCTTCCCAATCATATCCCTCTGTGCATTCCTTCTATTCTGGCTCAACAACTGAGAGCTCTTCTACGAGTTCATGGTAATCAAATCTGTTAAAGAAGTATCCTTCTGTGTATTACCCATAATCATGATTTTCCCTTCTTGCATAGAGCTAGCTTTCTTCTTATACCAAACTTTCTCTTTGAAACCAGCAACATCACCCCTTTCATCTATACCCACCTGAGGCAACTCCCTAGTTAGTTCCTCAGCTGCCACCAATCTAGCAAATCTAGAACCTATAGGTGTGAGATATTTTATTATTATTATAAATTATTTAGGTATTTAATTAGGAATTAATAAAATATCCTGAGTGTGGCCCGTGGTCAAAAAAGGGCCCAAGCCTAGTAGGGTTATTATTTTTAGTCAGTAATGTATTTACTCTGATGGTGAGTTTTTACGATTAAGGTTTTGACGGCTGAAAATTTGAGAGCGATACATTCAGTGAGAGAAAAACCCTATATGCTCCTTGAGGTTCCCTGACTGGTGACAGCTGTTCCTGTTGCCATCACTGTGCCTTTCTGCCAGTCAGGAGAGACCTGAATCATTAATTTTTCTGACTCCAAATCTGTTTTGCAGTCCTTATCTTTTATCTTGGATCCCAGATCAGTTAAGCAATAGCTATAGCGAGAAGTAACTCTAATCCTAAAGTCTTCTGTTGTATTGTTATAAGAGGATTCATTATGTATTATCTAGATTATATGTTTTGTATATTATTTGTTTAAATCTGTCTTACATGTGGCATTAGAGCCAGGTTAGGTTCTACTCTGCCTACTTTGTTTAATTTAGTCATTTTGTTCCTATCTGGGATGATCTACCTTTAATTTTACCATTTATTTTCATTGGTTTCAAAGGCCAGATCATAGATCGTTGTTATTTTTACTGCTTATTTTAAACAATTTTGGTTCTTGTTTTTATTTGAGATCTGTATGTGATCTTCTCAGAAAAAAGGTTCGATTTTTATTTTACATTCCGGCTCCTTTTGTTTTATAATTTGTTGTAAAATACCTTTCTATGTTTTTGAGGTATGTTTTCGGTCATTTGGGACGAAAGGAAGGAGAATATCCATCTCTCCTATGACCATCGTCATCACCTCCATCGGAACTAGGAGGAGCTGAAAACGCAACTCCTTTTTCATCCTTGAAATTCTGAATTTTGATTCCATGTTTGGTCGTTTTCCTTACTGTTACTGTTTGAAACTATGGTCTTTTTATTTTCTGGGCATTATTGTGTGAGAACCGTGGTCAGCAACACCGGAAAACAACGTCTTTTACACCAGAAAATGCACCAAGACTGCTGAAAACCATCTGGCACTAATGGCTTGCAAGGGGCTATGAACCGGGTCGAACGTGGGTCAGGAGTCAGGTTAACCTAACCCGACTTCATATGGAAACAACCCAGACCCGAAACGATGCCGTTTGGATTGATTTGGGACTCTATTTTTTTACCCAAAAAGACGCTATTTTGCCCACATGTGAAACGTATCGTTTCACTAATTCAGGTTTAGTGGGCTGAACATTTTTGGGCCGCGTGTTGGGTTTTTTTAAAAAAAAGATTTAGTTAAATTTGTTTTGGGCCTAATGGATAGGGTTTTTTTAAAAAAAAGATTTAGTTAAATTTGTTTTGGGCCTAATGGATTTGGGCTTCTGACTTTTTTTTGTTTTGTTTTCTTGTTGCTTTTTGTTCGGTCTGGACTTATTCTGTCTGGCCCAATCTATTTCCAAAAAAAAGGGTTTTCTGTCTGGGCCAATCTGTTTAAAAAAAAAGGTTTTCTTTTTCACAGTGACATTACAAAATGTTTAGGCCTCTGGTTTGGGCTTATTTTTGTACAAAATTTTTTTTTTGTCATTGTTTTCTATCTAGGCTTCTATTTTGGGCCCGAACAGTTTTATTTTATTGTTCTGGAATGTTTTTTGGGCCTTATCTTGTTTACATTCTGTTTAACTCATTTAATTTAATTTCTAGAATTTGTTCATGTTAAATAAACCATCAATTGAAAACTGTTTTAGTTATTTAAAAATGGTTTTCACATGTGATTTATTCTATGCAAATATTTAAATTGTTTAAATAGAGATAAAAATTAATCTTAGCTATTTCACATTTTTGTATAAATTTGCAAAATTGTTTGTTATATTGTTTATTTGCCTAAATATTTGGACAATAAATTAGGCACATTAATTAATTATTTGAATTTTGTAATGTTTATTTTAAGTAAAAATATGCTGAGGTTAGTGTTTAAACAATTGTTTGGATGCATAAAATAGTGGGAGGACTTAATATAATAATTAGTTGCTTATGTTCTCCATTAATATTGTACATGTGTTAGATTAAATGTGCTCATTTGATATTTTTTATTAGCATGCTTTCTTAAGGAGTAGCCAAAACATCCTTTATTTGTTGTATGCAACATAAATCACATAATGGGCTTATAAAATATCAATTGTAATTAAATATGCATTCATAATTGATCGTTGCCCACAGGTAGATAATTATAAATGTATATTTAATTAGGGTGGGATAGAATTGCCTTGTATTTTCTAAGTAGTCCACAGGTATTAGGAAATACAAATGCATTCTAGTTCTATCAATATGAGATAAATACATGCTATGCTAATTTCTTTGCCCATAAGTAGAACTTAGTAATACGTATTTATAATTGTATGCTTTATTAATATTTTTAAGCATGCATGGCATAATTATTGTGATTGTCTCAACTGATTTATAAGTTTGATGATTCTTTAATATTGTAGCTTCATTTTCTGTCCCTAACCTGATTACTGATGCTAGTAACAAGATCATACTGGATGGTACTAATTACCCTAATTGGAGGGAAGATATTGCCTTGCAGCTTGGATGCTATAACATGGACTTTGTCTTGGAGACTGACAGGCCTCCCAGACCAACTGATGACTCGACTGATAAGGATTACTATGAACATTGGGAGAAAACCAACCACCTTGCCCTCTTGATCATTAAGACAAGGATTGCAAGGGGTATTTGGGGAGCAATCCCTAAATGTGAGATTGCTAAAGAATACCTGGAAGCTGTAGATAAACAGTTTAAACTGACAGACAAGCAGATGGGAGTACCATCATGTCAGAGCTATATGCTATGAAGCTCACAGGTATTGGTGGAATCAGGCAGCATATTATGAAAATGAGAAATCTATCTTCTCAACTAAAAACCTTCGAGATGGAACCAACCGAGCAATTTCTGGTGCAATTAATTCTGAATTTCCTTCCTCCACAATTTGATGCCTTTAATGTGTCTTACAATACACATAAGGAAAAATGGTCAGTAGATAAACTACTTTCCATATGTGTGCAAGAAGAAACTAGGTTGTTGATAAGTAGAAAGGGTGCATCTAAAAAAGCTCATCTAGAGAAAGTTCTAATAAGGGTGGCAGTAGGAAGGGAAATAAGGATGATAAGAAAAAGAAGAAGAAAAAAATCCCTCCCGCTACTGCCTCAAATAAGAAGGATGCTAGATGCAGAAGAAGGGGCACATGAAGAATGAGTGCTCTAAGAGGAAAGCAAGGCTTGAACGTAAAGGTATGTATACTTCTTATGTTACTTTAGAATCTCATGCTATTAATGTTGATGATGACACTTGGTGGATTAATACTGGTTCAATGATCCACATTTCCACAACCATGCAGGGCTTCTTAACAAGTAAGCCACCACGTCCGAGTGAGGAATGGGTTCTATTAGGCAGTAGGAACCCAAACCGTGTGGAGTTAGTTGGGACTTACCGTATTTTTTTTAATAATACTCATGTAAACCTTTTTGAGACCTTTTATATTCCAACTTACATGAGGAACTTAATTTTCATTTCAAAATTAATTCTGTTAGATTATGGCTTATGTCTTGAAAAGGGCTCTATTTTTAGCAGCCATCATGTTAAGATTGTAGACATTGCAATGATTGGTGATTTATTTAAAATAATTTGTGATCCTATTCAATCTTTTACTATTTTAGGTGTATTAAACGTAGCGTCATCAATGAGAATTCTATTAGCTTGTGGCATAGGAGATTGGGACATATCTCCATTGAGAGAATCAAAAGGTTAACTAAGGAGGGAATTCTTTCACCCTTAGACCGTTCGAAATTTGATTCTTGTGTGGACTACATAAAGGGAAAGCAGACCAACAAGTCACAAAAGGGAGCTTAAAGAAGTTCTGAATTGCTTGAGATTATATATACCAATATTTGCTGCCCTGATTTAACCACGCACGGTCAAAAGTATTTTATTACCTTTATTGACGATTACTCACGATATATGTATGTCTACTTGCTTTATAATAAAAGTGAGGCACTAGATGCCTTTAAGGAATACAAAGCAGAAGTAGAAAAACAAATTGGGAAACCAATTAAAATTGTGAGGTCTGATAAAGGTGGTGAATACTATGGTAGGTACACAAATGAAGGACAAGCACCTGGTCCATTTGCAGATTTTCTTCCAGAGCAGGGTATAGTTGCTTAATATACCATGCCTGGCTCACCAGATATGAATGGTATAGCTGAAAGAAGAAATAGAACCTTACTGGATATGGTTAGGAGCATGATGAGTAGCTCCAAACTTTCAATTTCATTATGGAAAGAAGCACTCAAGACAGTCGTATTCCCCGTATACATATTAAACAGGATTCTAACAAAGGCAGTACCTAAAACTCCCTTTGAAATCTGGAAAGGTTGGAAACCCAGTTTAAATCATTTGAAAGTATGGGGCTATCCTGCAGAAGTAAGAGTGTATAACCCACAAGAAAAGAAATTGGACCCTAAGACTATACGAACTTACTTTGTAGGCTATACAGAAAAGTCTAAGGGTTATAAATTTTATTGTCCTCCTCCTTCAAAACATTTTGTAGAATCTAGGAATGCTAAATTTCTTGAGAATGATGTGTTTAGTGGGAGTGATCAAATAAGAGATGATCACATAGAAGAAACCATTAACATGAATGGTGAGGGAACTTCAATGGTCAATGACTCTCATCCAGTTAGAGCTGTCATAGAACATAGTGTAGATCCCATAACACAAGTTGACAATGCTGGACGTCAAGAACATATGCAAGTTGATCAACTTATCACACAATATGAACCACCACAGAATGTGACAGGGAATGTTCCTAATGAGCAATTTGAACCAACTCAAGAAGTTGAATTAAGAAGGTCAATTAGAGAAAGAAGACCAGCATTACCTAGTGACTATGTTGTGTACTCTGCTGAAATTGACTATGATGTTAGCATTGAAAATGATCCTTTAACATTTACTCAAGCTGTGAAAAGTAGAAACTCCAAATTGTGACATGATGCCATAGTTGAAGAAATGAACTCAATGGCAAACAACCATGTATGGGAGCTTGTAGAGTTAAGTAGGTCTAAAGCCATTGGCTGTAAGTGGGTTTACAAAACCAAAAGAGACTCACAAGGTAACATTGATCATTACAAAACAAGGTGGGTTGCTAAGGGTTTCACAGAAGTGGAAGGAATCGATTACAGAGAAACATTTTCTCCTGCATCAAAGAAAGATTCTTTTCGCATCATCATGGCATTGATTGCACATTTTGACTTGGAGTTACACCAAATGGATGTTAAGACTACCTTTCTCAATGGGGATCTTGAGGAAGAGGTCTACATGAAGCAACCTGAGAGATTTATTGCAAAAGACAAAGAACATATGGTGTGCGAGTTAAAAAAATTGATCTATAGTCTAAAGCAAGCTTCACGACAGTGGTATTTAAAGTTTCATGAAGTGATCACATCATTTGGTTTCGATGAGAATATCATAGATGAGTGTATATACCATAAGGCTAGTGGGAGCAAAATCATATTTCTGATTTTACATGTCGATGACATATTGCTTGCAACCAATAATTTGGGACTATTACATGAGGTAAAACAATTCTTGTTTAAGAACTTTGATATGAAGGATATGGGTGAGGCATTTTATGTTATTGGCATTAAGATCCATAGGGAAAGGACTCAAGGCCTTCTAGGCCTATCTCAAGAAGCCTATATAAACAAAGTTCTTGAACGATTCAGGATGAAGAACTATTCTACTAATGTGTCTCCTCTAGAAAAAGGGGATAAATTTAGTATAGATCAATGTCCCAAGACCAAGCTTAAGAAAAGAGAAGTGGAAAAGGTCCCATATGCCTCAGCAGTAGGAAGCTTAATGTATGCACAGGTCTGGATGAGACCTGATATATCTTTTGCTATCAGCATTCTGGGAAGGTACCAAAGTAATCCTGGTGACGTGCATTAGATAGCTGCAAAGAAAGTGTTTAAATATCTGCAGGGTACTAAACACTATATGCTTACATATAAGAGGATAGAGAATCTAGAAGTGATTGGTTACTTAGACTCTGATCTAGGAGGATGCATGGACACATACAAGTCCACAACTGGTTATATCTTCCTGTTAGCAGAAGGAGTTATTTCATGGAAAAGTGTAAAACAGACACTAACTTCTCCTCTCACTAGTGACGCTGAGTACATTGCATGTTTTAAGGGAAGCTCACAAGCAATTTGGATCAAGAATTTCATTGCGGGGCTTAAGATTGTGGAATCAGTCTCTAGGCCGATTAGAATGTACTGTGATAACACAGCTGCTATGGCCATATCTAACAACAAAAGGAATAAGAGTCGAAGTAAATTCGTCGAACTGAAGTTCCTTTGGTTGAGAGAAAGAGTTATAGATGGCCAAATATCTGTTGAACATATCGATATAAAGAGTATGCTAGTACATTCTTTGACTAAAGGATTGAAACCAAATGAATTTGTTTTGCATGTGCCTCACATGGGACTTCGTCCTTCGTTTGATTAGCTGAGGTATAAGCAATGAAATTAGTTTATGGTTTGTCATCTCTAATTGTAATTTTATATACATTTGTGTTTTGAGATTGATAAGCATGAGGCAGGAACCGAATAAACATTGAGTTTATTCATGAAGGTATACCCATTAAGTAAGGGTGTTGCTTGTAATGCATGGAAGGCAATACCCAACTTAAGGGGATTTGTCACCATGATTCTTGCAGTATAGCCTTAGCTTATCTGGGATAGGGTAATTGACATACAGTACACGGGCCAAGTGGGAGAATGTGAGATATTTTATTATTATTATAAATTATTTAGGTATTTAATTAGGAATTAATAAAAATATCTTGAGTGTGGCCCATGGTCAAAAAAGGGCCCAAGCCTAGTAGGGTTATTATTTTCAGTCAGTAATGTATTTACTTTGATGGTGAGTTTTTACGATTAAGGTTTTGACGGCTGAAAATTTGAGAGCGATACATTCAGTGAGAGAAAAACCCTATTTGCTCCTTGAGGTTCTTTGACTGGTGATAGCTGTTCCCGGTTGCCATCACTATGCCTTTCTGCCAGTCAGAAGAGACCTGAATCATTAATTCTTCTGACCCCAAATCTGTTTTGCAATCCTTATCTTCTATCTTAGATCCCAGATCAGTTAAGTAATAGCTATGGCGAGAGGTAACTCTAATCCTAAAGTTTTCCGCTATATTGTTATAAGAGGATTCATTATGTATTATCTAGATTATATGTTTTATATATTATTTGTTTGAATCAGTCTTACAGTAGTGCCTTCAAGTTTTCCCGTATTGATCTAAAATTCTAATCCCCTTAAAAAGACCTACGCATACCCCTTCTATTTTGCACCTTAGGCCATTCCCCAAACAGATGCTCACCCCTCTTCCCATTGCCACCTTGTTCCTCTTGTACCTCTTCTCCCCTTGAACAGCCATTCTCCATACACTTTTTTTCAGTATGCCCGTACACACCATAGTAAATACACAAAAGGTGAAGACCCTCATAAACAATATGTCTTTGAAAGGCCAATCTAATTCAATATGGAATGATATAGAAATGAATATAAAACTTTGATTATAAATATAAAACTTTAATTCGCTCTATGTGTCTTGACAAGTAATAAGGATAATTTTTAAGGAGGGGTATCTAAGGAAAAATAATACTTTTTTTTTTTTTTACAAATAACTGGATTAAGTAGTTTTATTAATATATGCAAATTAATTGTACATCTCCTACATTGACAATAATCCGAGGAAATAATTCATATTGAGCAAGAAAACTGTTGAGGAACCATGCCTGTTAAATTGATTCCTAGAGAACCTAATGCTGTCAAGGCTACTTTGGATGGTGATTGGGTTTGGACACTGCCGCTCCTCTTTTGAAGATTTTGGATCGTCATGCTCAGGCGGTTGATATATTAGTCCAGGATAATTGCCAGTATTTTGATGTCTTCTGGTTTTCTAGACCGTTATATTTTTTTTTTCTTTTTTGTTTTGTTTGCACGTGAGACTTGGTTTCGTTTTGATTAAACGAATTGGTTTTATTCAGGCAAAAAACAAAAAGGTGTGTAGATTACGTAAGATGGTATAACGAGTACAATCTTTAGGTCAAATCAATATGATAATATACGCGTGTCATACAGGGATGGATGTCTTTGTTCTTCTATGGCTAATAAATGTGAGCATTTAGGTTCCGTTTAGTATGAAACATTAAAATAAGAGATTGTGATTGTGATTGCAATTAAAAAAATCATTAAAATAGTATTTAACATGAGTAATTACTTATTATATAGGATTAGACAAATTTATAGAAGTGAGATTGGGGAATACCACTTCCTCCCATGGTATTTTCCAATCCCACTTACATGGGTTTGGCTAATCCCATATGCCAAATAATGTATTATACTAAACAATATTTTAATAGATTTTTTCAATTGATATATCAATCTCAATCCCTCATTTTTAATACTTCCTACCAAACGTAACTTTAAAGCAGAACTTCAATACATGTGTAATCATTTAGCAACACAAGAAAATGAATGACAATCATTTTAGACTAAGATAGTGTTTACACTATTAGATGTGATTCAGAAACGGGTGATCAACACAAAATTATACATGTAGAGAAAAGTTAGAAGAAAATAAAATGGGAGAAGAGAAAATGGAGACAAGAGAAAACTAGAAAAAAAATGTTGTCATCCCTCTTGTTTGGATGAAGGAAAGAAAACATAGAGAAAAGAAAATGAGTAAATATTAGAATGACTAAAATAAAATATTCTTATTAACATAAAATCAAATAATTTGGCAAAAATGTTATATTTCAAGGTAAAAATAAAATTTAGATGGTTTTTGAGATTAAATATAATAAAAGAGAAATAAATAAGTTATCCATCACAATATTTATATAATCATAATATTTTGATTTTTTTTTCAAATTCTATTTTTTGCCAACACTTTTAATAAAATTATAAAAATATAATACAAAAATAAAAAGTATAATAACTTGTCAAATTGGTGTCATAAAAATGTCACTGATAATACTACTAAAATTAATCATAATATTTATATAATCATAATATTTTGATTTACAAGGAAAAGTGGGAAACGCTCTCTCGTTGCTTGCCAACTCCCAACTGTGCGCCCACACAAATTCTGCCCGAAAATGTTGACCTGAAAGCAGAATCAGCATGAGCGAGCAGAGTTGACATGTTTGCAGTTCGAAAAAACACAAAAGAGGGGCAAGCATGGAATACAAGATGTCCTCTCAAAGATCTAAATTTGAAGAAAAAATGGGACGTGGGTTTCATTCTATTTTCTCCCCTACTTTTCTTTCTTTTCATATTTTCAGAAGAGGATACTCTCAAGTCTCAACATCCCCCTCTCTCAGTGTTCAAATTGCAGCCATTGAGATTAATCAATGGGCTCGCAATATGCCACATAACTATGTTATTAAAATTAAAAATAAATCTAAATCATTTTTACTATTTTTTTAGGATTTTTTTAGCATGAAATATCCATTTTTTTTAACCTATTTCATTTCAACTAGAAGATTCATGAGAGGTCATGGACTAATTTAGATGACCATCAATAATGAAAAAAACTTGACCTCCAAATATTTATATACAATTTATAGACTTATCCAACTTTAACTAGAAGATTTATCTCAGTCCACTCTAATTAGGCTTGTAAAATGGGCTAACTCGTGGGTCGCGGGTTGGTTCATGGCAGGCTGCAAATCATACGGATCGGGCTCAAAAGGTTCATTTTCTAGCTAGCTGGTATTCTACCAACCATAACCCACCAACCTACCAATTTTTTAAAAAAATTTTTCTTATAAATAATCAAAAATTAAAAAAAATCAGAAATGATTTAAATTATTCCAAGCATTCAAATAAAATTACAATACATTAAAACACAAAATATACGATTTTCCAAAGTCTAAACTCCAAACATGATAAAAACACAAGTTCAAACATAAATTTTTCTAATAAAATCAACATGCAACAATGAATAATCATCTTGATCTAATTATCTCTAATGGTGATGATATTTGAAGCTGACTCAATATTGATTTTGACAGTAATAGCTAGTAGGACTTCAGCTTTCTTGCCTTTCTAGAATTCCAATCCACCTCCTCCTCATATTTTAATATATATATATATATAGAGAGAGAGAGAGAGAGAGAGAGAGAGAAAAAATTTAGGCTGGTTCAACTCGCGGGCCAACCGCAGTGGGCTCGGGCTGTGGTAGTGCGGGCTTATATTTTTCAGGTGGTGGCGGGTTGGCTTAACCCCCCCGTTTTGGGTGGATTGCCAGGTTCGACCCACAAGTCCAACCCATATTTTCTGCTCTCTAATATAGATCGAGTCAAATAGGACCAGAAAGGGGGGCAAAGTTACATCAAGTATTTTATTTTATTTTTTTAAAAATTATTTTAGGACACTTGATGGTAGAGCTTTTCCTCCCTTTATGGTTCTATCTAGCTCAATTTATATTAGTTTAGACTTCTAATAAATTCTACGGTTAAAATGAGTAGATCCAAAAAATTAGATGGTTCGCTCCATAAAAATCTTTAAAAATAGTTTAAAACTACTCAATAATTTTATAGTATTTATCATATTTATTTTAAATTTTTGATAGCATGATGATGTGCCATATTATTATGAGTTTTTAGATTAATCTGAATGCACTGCATTCGGGCGCTGAGAGAGTGCGCTGCTGAGAGAATACGACCCCATATTTTCTCTGCTGTCCAACCTAGGGAAAAATCCTTTTACCTCCTATTTTCCTTCCATGTTTTTTTCCTTCCTCGTGTTCACTCCATCCAAACAAGAAGTTAATGTCATTGTGGGTGTATTGAATATTCCAACCCTTTCATTATAAAACTCCAATTTCTCAATCTCGCACGCCATAAAAATTCATCCTCCTCTCATCGATCGCAACGTTTTTTTTTTTGTTTTGTTTTTGGACTGACATCGATCGCAACGTTGGAAGTGAGTGCTTTACGCTATGTTTGGTACGGGGTTTTCGGAGGGGAGGGGAGGGAAGTTGCTCCCCTCCCCTTGTTTGGCTGGTATAATTTTTTAGGAGGGGAGGGGAGCTCCTCCCCTCCCCTCGTTTGGTTAAGATATTTTTTAAAGAGGGGAGGGGTTTTTCTCCCCTCCCCTTCCCTTCTAGCCTCCCCTCCAAAAGTGGGGTTTTTTGGAGGGGAGACGAGAGATGATATTTTAATTCCTTATATACCCTTTTGATTTGTTAACTTCTAATCAGTCATAAATATTTCTACATAAGAGAGTTCTTTTGAGCATCTAATAAGAGGTTATTAAGATAATTATCTCCAAAATTAGTAAGCATTTGTAAACTTTTTTTCTCTTCTTCTAATTCTAAGAGGCCGTTGGTATTTTCTTTCACCTTTAAGGTCTTTTTTCTGATTGAAATCTATCACTTGTGAGTTTTTGTCTTGATATTCTATAAGTGTGTGACTGTATCTTGTAAATCAAAATTAGTGAATTGTATTATATATATATATAGTTATATCTTAACAAAATAAAAAGTGAGAAAATTCATTTAAATTTTATGAGGCTAAAATAGTCAATTTTTTATTAGAACAAAATAAGGTATTATTAAAATTGCTCCCTCCCCTCCCCTCCAATCAATCCAAACAGGAGATCATTAAAATCCCTCCCCTCCCTTCCCCCTCCCTCCCCTCTCCTTTGTAGCTACCCTCCCTTAAAGTTTTCAAAACACTTGTAATTGAATATCCCTATTTGGGGCTAAGATGCTCATTTAGTCTCCTAACTTTAATTTATATAAGATTTTAGTTTTCTCATTAGATTTCAAATTTTTCCAATCTTTTAATCAAATGATATTATTTAAATTTGCAACAATCATTATTATTTCATAAAAAAACTAAATTTTATATGTTGGTAATTGAGAATGTTTAATTTTGTCAATATTTAAAATTTTAATCTCAGGCATGACATTAGGGTTAAAGAACGAAAGACACTTTATAAATTAAAATTAAGGGATCAACATTTAAACATATGTAAAATTAAAGCACGGAAAATGCACTTATATTTTAATTGAAATTGTTAGGATTAAAATTTGAATTTCATTTAATGTTAAATATATCTTTGATGGAAGATTTTTGGAATCGAAATTGATCAAGACTTAGTAAGTTACTTTAAATTGTCCTATATAATTTCAAAATTCAAATTAGACTAAAATATTTATTCAGTATTTTAACTTTACACAAGGTTTCAGTTTGGTTTCTTAAATTTAAAAAATATATTTTTAGTTCTTTAATTCTAAAATCATTAGTCTTAAATGATAATTTTTTGTGATGATCATGGTTGTTTTGAAATTGAAATTAGTATGTTAGCATTTAATAACATTTTTTCAATATTCAAGATCTCAATATTATTAATTTTTTTTAACAATTTTAGGGTTAAATGTCTAAGAATATACTTTTTAAAGTTAACGGATCAAATTCAAATCTTATATAAAGTTAAAGAACTAAAAGTATATTTTAGTCTTCAAATTATAAATATTGTTTTATTATAATTTAGTTATTGGGTCATGTATTATTATTTAGTGATTCTTAGTTGTGATTGATTCATTTTATATTATTCCCTCGGTCCTAAATATAAGACCTATTTTGGAGTGTAATTTACATTACAAAATAGGTCTTATCTTTAGGGCTGGAGGAGCAACATAAAAGTTTCTAATTTGAGAATCAACCAAAAATATTAAATGAAAATCAATGACCAGCTTAGCCCTTTACAATACATGGGCGGCTGCTACGTGTGTTGTTTTTTCAATACCTCTTAGTTAAAGTCCCACGTGTTTATGCCAGTAATGGTCTACCTATCATTTGATGGAAGAGTATGGTGTGATCAAGAGCAAGGGCAAGGAGCTCAAACAAAGAAGTTCAACATTCCAAAAGATCCATTGCAAGGCATTGGAGGCCCAATGACAAGAGTGAAGACCAAAGCTATGAATAAGGTCCTAAATTGTCTAATAAGAGAGCTAAAAGAGTTTGAGCCCATTTATTTGAAAGAAACACATTTTAATGAGCCTCAAATGAGTCCAAAAATGATGATCACATTGTAGAAGCCCAACTAGATGATGTACAAGGCCCATATGGGGTTCAAATTGAAGAATTCACTTAAAATACCATGTGACAAGCATGCGCCTTAGACAAGGATCATAAGTAACATCCAAAAATCTTCAACAAGGATCAAGAAGGCATCATTATGAATTGATTA
This sequence comes from Neltuma alba, assembly GCF_004799145.2. Lineage (NCBI taxonomy): Eukaryota > Viridiplantae > Streptophyta > Magnoliopsida > Fabales > Fabaceae > Neltuma > Neltuma alba. Next base: position 114,639 of record NW_021633593.1, read on the forward strand.
TGATTTAAATTCGTTTTTTTGGTCAAGGAGTGTTCTAGAAGATCATGTTTTGATCTACTTTCCCATTTTTAAATAGCAGACTTGTTCTTAAAGTTTAAGTTATTTCCTTTTATTTCTACGTAATAAATGGCGCCTCCCATAGTCAAATAATCATTAATGAGGCATCATCCATAGCATTTATGTCTTATGATACTAATTCTAGAGTGTTCTATTGTTGCCTATATATAGGCTATGTTTTTTGTAATTGAATTCAAATATAGATGAATGAGAATTGAGTTTATTTCTCTCTGTGTGAGCTTTGCTTGCATCTTTGTATTCTCGTGAGAATACTCGACAGTATCAAGGGATTAATCAATCTTGTGGTGTCTTCATGGCTAGGGTTGTAAGAGACAGGTTCTTTTAAAGTCCTATCTCGATCAACTATCCGTTCATTACTTGATTCTAGCTGGTCCGTACCTCCCCCATATCATCATTTAGTCACTTGATAAGGTTGGTATATAAGTAGTTGGCTAGAGGAAGTTGCACTCTAAGAGAGTATTTGGGTAGAAATTAAATCATAATTTTAAAAGTATTTTCACGGTATATAAAGTAATTATGTGAGAAGAGTTTTGGATGGAAACCAAATCATGATTTTAAAAGTATTTTTACAGTATACAAAGTAAGTATGTTAGAAGAGTTTTTGTCTTGACTTGCATAAAAATATTTTTAAAAAATGTTTTTGGAGATATCCAAACAACCCCTAAGTATAATTCAATTTTCTAGTTGAGGTATTCAGTTTCATTTCTGTCATTTGCGTCTTTTGCAGTATCAATGTGGGCATGAACATTTATTGGATATTGATATTTGTTCCTTTTCGTTGGTAGATGGTAGAATAAGGAAATAGTCCCTGACTATTTATATGTTATTCCTCATAAAACATTTTTATGTTCATTCATATTTTCTTGTTGATTCATTAGTTCTCTTCACATTTATTGCCTTTTGGTCATTGGTGAGTTATTATATGGGTAGGTAGATGAAGTGATTCAAATTTATGTTTGAACATCATTTAAGTCCTTGTCTTCCTCTGTGTTCTTACAAATGGTTTTTTTTTTTTTTCCCGGGTTTTAGAGTCCGTCATCACCTGCATTTGATCCTAGCCATGGGTGAATAATATGAGATGCTTGATGTTATTTCTCCTTAGATCAATGTTTGGAGAGTCATATTGAGGGTGGATAGAGTTTTCACTAGAACCGATTTTGAAGTCTATGATCATGATTGTGGATACCCGAACAAATTTCTTTATCTGGATATGATTATTTTGACTATATAAATGAATTGTGTGCATAAAATAATGATGGTGAAGGGAATCTTCCATGATTCGCAACTTTGCAATATATTATATTTATGGGCTGGCAAAGAAAAATACCTTTTTTGCCATCAGGAAAAAATTACATTGTAGCTATGGAAAACGACAATTGCAAATATTATGAAAGTGTTAATTTTGCCAAGGCATCAATCATAATTGAAGATCTCTAGTGACTGAAACGCCATAAGAGTTTTCGATGCCATAAGCGTATATGTTTGGAAAAAAAATAGAGAGAAAATTAGAGGGAGTGACCAAGTAGGAATGATATTTATTAGAAAGGACCTTTTAAAAACTGTAATTATTTAAAAGCACCAATTTCCAAATTATACATTTAGAAAGACTGAAATTGCTCTTATCCACAACCCCATATTTTGTCATCATCTCCTATAATTGTCCTATTATTTACTAGAATAGTCACAATTTAAAGTCAGACACCAATTCTAACTAATTAAATTAATAACCAATAATAATTAATTACTTTTTTTATTATCTTAATCAATACATTTTTTTTATCTTTCCAAATAATGAGCTCATTAGGACAATAAGGTTCGTCCATTTTTTTTTTTTAAAAGGTTCTCCCATGCTTTTGTTTATCCATAATTTAATTAGTTAGAATTGGTTCCTAACCTTGTAATCCCTATTTAGTTGAATTAATTTGAGTTAAAAGTTATTTTTATCTTGGAAGTTGTCAATTGTCATACAAGAGCACTGTAAACCAAGAAGTCTTTTTTCGGAACAATATCACCTCGGAAGTAATAAAATAGTGGCAATGTAGGCTCCAGTGGACGGAAGCCTGACATTATCCGTTAAATGATAATGTGTCACTCCCAGATGCAACAGTGGCAAGTACGTGGCAGGTGCTTAGTTGAGGTGGCATGTCATGTAATATCTATGTCACTTTTTTTCCCGTTTTTTCTTTTAACTCGAATTTATGAGGGGAAAAAATTGCGCTTTTGATTCTTCCATGGAAGAAAAATCTAGAAACCTGACTTTCTCTTTCCCTGCTCCCCTCTCACCACCATTGTATCGCTCTCGCTCTTCCTTCCTTTCATTTAAACTCGACTTCCTTTGAGGTTCCAGCTTTTTATTCTTGTTCTTGTGCTTTCCTTCCCTACTCTTACATTTCCTTTCTCGGTGACTCCGCCGTACACAAGAAAGCGACGCGAAGGCTCCAGTCTTTTCATTCACGATGTCAAGCATGAGTTTTGTTTTTGCTTCTCCTATTTTGGTGCTAGCTTCTTTGATTTTCAGTAGTGTGAGGTTCTTTGATCTGAATAGTTGTTGATCTTTAGAGCTTCAGGTTTGCAATTTTTTCTTCATCTTCTTCGATCTGTTTATTTTTTGCCTCCCCCATTACTGACTTTACTATAGATCTATTTCTTTTTTATTTCCCCCACGGTTAAAATCCAGGTTGGCATTCAACTTAATGATTCGGGATGAACTTGAAGGGCAATGGAGCAACTCCTATTGCTAAAATCTCTCACTAGAGGCTGAGATTGGGCTTTATCTTATTTTAATTTTTTGGTTCTCCCATCACTTTGTCTTCTTTGCAAAGTAATCCGCCTAAACAAAGAGGATTTCCAGACTCATCTTCATGGCATGTTCGATAGATTGGGGCTTCTTTTTTTTATTTATTTTGCTTCTCCCATTACTTTGGTCTTCTAGGTAGCATAAGTCCTGCGGATAATTCCAGATTTATTTTATTCTTTGATTTGTCTATTTTGAATACTTTTTTTCCTACTCCATCTTTTTTTTTCTTCGAGTCTTTGTTCTATATTTACTGTACCTGATTGAAGGGTGAGTGATGTGCTTTTTCCAGATTGGTTTTTTAGATCGTTAATTTTTCATTTGTTTTTTAGTAAATTGTTTATGGACCCAATGATTAAGGGGGGAAAATTGTTCTTTTCAGATTGATTCTTGCCTCCGTTTTCGTTTATTGTTGATTTGGCGTTGGAGTTTTTTTCCCCAATCATTCATGCATTCATGGACGTTGATGATTACGGAGAGGGAGATGTTTCTTTTGCTTCATTTGAGTGAGGATGATGATGATGATGCGGCGCTTGATGTGGCTTTTTGATCCTACGTGTAGAGACAACTCAGCATAACTAGTCATATGTTAGTTGACCGTTTGCGTCAGTTAAATTTAGGGTGATGTTGCTATAATTTTTACACTTCCGGACAACATTGCTCTGAAAAAAACTTTTCTTTTTTTTTGACCAGCATTGCTCTGAAAAAAACTACCTAATATCCAGTACTTTTTTGTGACAACTTTCGGGAAAAAAAAAGACCTTTAACCAATTAATTTGAACAAATTAAATTATAATATTGGTAAGTGAGAATATAGAAGATTTTGTTAAGGACAAATGAATATTTTTAAATTTATATTTTAACATTTGTTCCTTCTAAGTAATTACAGTCTTAAAGGTATTTTTTTAATAAATATTGTTACTAATAGGTCTTTTTCCTAATTTTTCCTAAAAAATGCCATAGACAAACCATAATCTTTATTTATAATAAAAAAAGCCAGTTACTTTATTAATTGAAAATGGATAAATAGTCTCATTAATTTATTCATTTTCATTATGAATTGCACTACAAAAAAAAAAAGCTTATTAGTGACAAAATTAGAGCCAAAAAATTATTTTGTTGCTAATTTTTTATCGATTACGGACGAAAATTTCATCACAAGATTTAGCGACGGATTTTTTTTATCACTATTAGTGACGGAATTTTTGTACATTGCTAATTTATCAAAAAATCCGTCAGTAGATATTTAGCAATAGAATTAGTGACGGAATTTTTTCTGTCAGAAATTTCTGTTGCTAATCCTGTCGCTAAATTGTTTGTCACGGAAGTTTTTATCACTAATTCCATCACTAATTCCATCACTAATTCTATTCTGATGCAGCTCTATTGCTAATCTGTTACTAATTTTAAATTTCATTATTTTGGATTATAATCTTAGAACAATTTATATAATAATATAATTAAGAATATAATGATTTAAATATATTTTTAATTGTAAAATAAATTGATTTATTTATAAAATTGGTGTTAATAAAGGTATCATCATCATTCAAGTCATCATTAGATACATACTAAGAATAAGAAGACAATTTCTTGGAAAACTTGTTTTCATTTCATTGAAATCAATTCCTCTTGATTATTAATGATAATTAAAAAAATATAATAAGAATATTAATAACTTTCTTATACAACCTAATATAAGAAAGAAATAATTTTATCATATATACAATATATTGAAAGATGTAATATATGATAAAAATTCAAAACCAAAAAAATTAATTCACATGAACACCTTAATTTATGATTATAAATCAAACTAATATTGAAGTAAATTTTTTTTGGGTAGAATATTTAAGTAAATTTTAAATTTCAATCAATAAACAATGAAATTTAATAATGATATAATTAATACCCACGATATGGATTGATTTTAATTTTCAATGCAAAAACAAATGGTATATACAAAGGATTTTAAGAAAATAAATTATATAGGATGCATATATAAGTAGGAGAGTATTGTTTATCATAATCTATTTAAATCATTTAATTTTTGTTAATAGAATAATTTATTAGATTTTATTATAGTAGCTATTTTTTGAATAACAAGATTTTTTTTACTAATTATAAATGATTTTCATCAAATATATAAAACACATATAGATAATATAATATAATGTAATATAATACATATATAACTAAATTATATATCTTATCAATGTTAATTAAAAAAATAAATTTTAAAAACATATTTATGAAAAAATTATTTATGATTTAAAATTCAAAATTCATGTAATTGGAAATTAAAATTATATTAAAAATATTTTTTAAAAAATAAAACATTATAAAATAAATAGTAAAACAAATATTTAAAAATTATTTTCTCATTAAAATAGTTATGTTTAAAAGTATCCTATAGTTTATTTTTGTTAATAATATATATGTGTATATAATTGTTTGTATAAAAGAATATTATATATAATTTTGTATAATAAGTCAACAGGTTCATTGCAGTTCAACTGGTAAAACCGCATGCGTGCATGTGAGATAGTGACACGAGGTAGCGACACGTCGAGGTGGTTGGCAGTCGCCGCCAGCAATGAGGTGACAATTGGTGGAGGCGCCACATGACATTTTAATTTTTTTTTTTTTACCAAAAATTGAATTAGTGAAGAAAATTTTTTATCGATAATTAGCAACCGAAAAATTTTATGGCTAATTAGTGATGGAATTGAAATTCCGTCGCTAATCAAATAAGTGACAAAAGAATTAGCGACAGAACAAATTCCGTTGCTACTTCAATTTCGTCGCTAATCCGTTGCTAGATAAAAATTCTGTTGCTAAATTCCGTCGTTAGATAAAAATTTCGTTGCTAAATTTTCTCGCTAATCGCATGTTTTTTCTAGTGTTATAAGAAGTTTAATTGTAAATTATAGATTGTCAATTGTGATTTAAGGTCACTCACTTGTGAATAGATAAATAGTTTCTAGCAAGGTGACAATTGATTTTTTTTTTTTTAAGTAAAAGTGTAAAACTACCAATAAACTTTTACCCTATCATATTCATTTTTCCTTTGTTTCTTTTAGAATTTTATTTGCAAGTTAACTTATCGTACTATGTGAAATTCTCCTTTATTTAATATTATCATTGTCTTCTCCCAAAAAAATATATTTATGAAAATCACTTGACAAAGGTTAGTCCTAAAACTTAATTAACCATTGATAGCAATAGCTCAAAAAGAGAAGCCAACGTATTGGCATCACCAAGTGACTGCCTTTCTCACATTATGTTGCTTAATATTAATAGGCAGGTATTCATCTTGTTCAACAAGGCAATGCTCTTTATGAATTGAGTTTTATATTTTAACTCAAAATCAATTTGCAATTAATCGTCAACAATAGTTTGAGATAATCAAAAGTACTCCTTAAAAAAAAGTTCATAGGCTAAAATGTCCTTTAACGTTTTATTTTGAAAAAGCTATGCTCTATGCATAATAGAAGATATGATGACAACCCAAGTAAAGCCTGATGTTGTGTTGCTGAACGTGCAATTAGGACATTATTTTTATCATTTGATAACTATCGACATTTTATTTCTGTTATCACAATCATAACAATCTGGTTTGATTTGAGGCCCAAAGGAACAAATGCAAAGATTTCACTTGCAAATTAACAACTAACAAATATTGAGACACCTTGTATCAAAAAAATCTTGATAGACCAATTTTCAAATTAGTATATAATTTATTTTTTCCAACATCATTTTTATGTTGTTTTGTATCACCAATGAAATTCCTTATCATGCCCTGTGTCAACCCATAAGAGAATTAATTACAGCCAAGTCAAGAAAAAGTAAGTTGAAAAATTGCTTGCTAGTTGCTGCTGAGAAAGATTCAACCATATTTCCATTTCAGCCATACATAAGTTGATGTGGTTGACACAAATGTACATCGTATTATTGATAGATTCTCCCGTGTTTCTAATTTTCAAGATAAAAGAGGACACGTATTTATATCAGTTTAAATGAGATATTGTCATAAACTACATGCATATAAGAAAATCACAAAATGTAAATTAATTAGCTAACCATAGTCAAATTAAGTCCATAATTCTGACGACAAATTAAAAAAAAAAGAGCCAAAAACACAAACCAAATTATTAAGGTCATCACAAAAATTAAAATGGTAGCATGCCATATGCGAAGATTTGCTAATTTTCTTACTATGGAATTCCATTCTCGTTGACTACTACTTGAAGCCGCACCAGAGCGAGGTGAAGAATCCACACATTATCATCCCAATCTTGGATCATCTTCAATATGATAGGAACAAAAGATACTCTCGATCTCTCCCTTCTGATGCTCATACTCATCAACTTCTGCAAGCTGCTGCACATAAACCAACTGCGAGGCCCTTTTAATGGCATCTCCAATCTTCTTCTTGTCTAAGGGTGAAAGCTTTGAGCCAATCTCCTGATCACTTAGAAAATTCTGGAGTTTGCATATATATTTTTCCAAAGCGTTCTTTGCCTTAGCTTTCTTCTTGTACTTCTCATCATCAGCCTTGAATTGCTCAGCTTCTTGAACCATCCTTTCAATTTCTTCCTTCGATAGTCTTTCTCTATTAATTATTGTTATCCCATTCTTATTCCCAGTTCTGGTTTCCTCAGCTGAGACATTTAAGATGTCATTCTCATCTACGGAAAAGCAAACTTTCACTACAAAAAACTAGACTTTCAGCGACGACTTTCAGCGGCGACAAAAAAAGTCGTCGTTGAAAATATGACTTTCAATGTTGCCGCCAAAAGTCAGGCCTTTTAGCAGCGACAAAAATATCGTCGCCAAAAATGATAGTAACGGCGGCGACTTGTTATTGTCGCCGCTGTAGGTGCAGCTTTTAGTTTTTTTTTACATCCGCTGAAAGTTTTTTCACATTTTTTTACAGTTTTTTATTTTTTATAAAAGGTTTATATTATAATCTTTTATTTGTGTAATTAAATAACTTTGATAATTATTTTTTTTTATGTATTATTGTGTTAGAGAAAGACTAAAAGAAAGATAATGTGGTATTTGAGAGAGAAAGAGAGATGAAGAAAGTTTAGAATGTGTATAAAACACATATTATATATATCCAAATGTTTGAGAGATGGAATAGAAAAACATTGTGCATGGAAGAGCAATGAGATGGAGGCATACATGAGAAAGTATGCAAGTTTGAGTGATGGGGAAATTAGTGAAGGATAGAGTGTATGCAAGAGGTAGATGTAAATATAATTAGAAGAGAGATGGAGTGTGTGTGTGTGAGAGAGAGAGAGAGAGAGAAGGATATTATGATTGAAAGAGATGACATAATTAAATATATGAGAGAGATTATTGTAATTAGTATGAGCATACTTAATTGACATAATAATATTTAATGATGAACATATGTATGAGAGGATTGCGAAATAAAATTATTAAAGGAGATAATATAATTAATTAAAATATGTGTGAGAGATATAATTAATAAAATCATGTATATAGTTAATTAAATATTATTATTTATATTTTTTATTTAAAATGTGATTAATTAAATTTTATAAAACATATACGATTCATATTATATATATTTTCTGTTGACCGAACAGTTACAATCAAATTCATTAGCTTGGCTGGCCATGTCTGTTTGTTTTAAACTTTTAATATAGAGGTCCCGTGTTGGAATCTGACAAATGCTTATTTTTCACACATTCATTGTGGCTTAAAAAGGGTTAAAGAATAACCAACTTGTTATTTGGCTGGTTCGAACAGGAGACCTGGTAAAAGTTAACACCCCCCATTGCCAGTCAACCCACGTGCGCTATTGGTAACATCAGTGAATTGTTTTTAAATGTAAACTTTCTTATTTTGAAACCCAAAACAACTTGTTTAACTCGCCTCATGTTCTGAAAATTTCACTTTTCCCTCTCACCAGCGCCGCGCAGATACAAAGCTTTGAGCGTCTGACTTCCAGCGTCCATCTTCGGGTGTGTTTGGGTGACACCCAAACCATGGTTTGGGGAATAATCTACCCAAACACCCCCTCCAAAAACCAAAACCATGGTTTTGGAAAAAGCAAAATTTTTTTGCTTTTGGAGAAAAAAGGAGAGTGTGAGGGCCTATATGATATGTATCTTGTTATTTTTTTTATAAACATATTTTTTTATAAATATATTTAATCTTATATTTTATAAATATATATACACATTAATTATTTATTAATTATATTATCTTATGTATTATTAATTATGTTGGTAAAAAACATATTATTAACAATTTTATTCCTTCAAATTAAAATATATCATAAAATCTATTTTTTCTGTAATTATCATATTAACTTATGTCTTTTTTTTGGTAATTTGTATATATAAAAAGTGCTTCTGATAACAACTATCCAAACACTCTCACTTCTTAGAATCACTTTTTTACAAAATCTATTCTTCACAGAATCTATTTTCCCCAGAATCTATTCTCCAGAATCACTTTTTCAAACCACGGTTTGGTTTCATCCAAACACACCCGAATTCGTGTTTAGTCCATCACTTCCAGCTTCCTTTCTTGCCGTCATCCATGTATGTGCGCCGATCTTCTTCTTCGCTTGAAGTCTTGTGATGCTGTACTTTTTTCCCTTTCCTGTTCTGCATTTTGAGATCTATTTTTTCCTCTGGTTTGCTGTGATTGTTGTGTGTTTTTTTTCTTTTTGAAATCCCCTTCTAGATTTAATGGCTGTCGTGTGTATGTGTTGTTTACTGAAAGAAGAAAATATTTTCTAACTGGATTCAAAACTACAATACAAAAAGAACCCTGCTATTGGTAACTATATCTCACACTGTGCAAACGGAAGCCTACGTGTAGTCAGAAGGATGAGACTCTTATGCGCAGACCATTTGGTGCTTCCACTCTGGAAAATTTCATGGTTTGCTGTCTTTTACTCAATCATTTTTGAATTTGTGTCAGACACTTGTGAAAAGTGGCTTTCAGGCACTATCTTGTGTTTTAGGTGCAAAATGAGAATTGGAGATGGTTTGATTTCCGCGTTTGGACTCCCTGGTACGAGCAAGAAAAATCTATTGATCATTAATTTACTGAGTAAAGCTAGGAGGCAAAATACAGAATTGCTGAACAGTTGTTAATATTTGTTTTATCTGAAGCCTAAGGGCGTCCTAAATTACATTTTTCAGATTTAAACACATATGTTACTGTTTGTAATTCCAAGGTTAATTCATATTTGATTCTCCATCATGCAGAAAAGAACAAGGGAAGGAATATGGAGGGTCTTCTCTTTGAAAAAGTTGCTCTCTGCAACAAATAACTTTAACTGTGGTAACAAGCTTGAAGAAGCATAATTTGGCAGGGTCTACTGGGGCCAGCTTCGGGATGGGTCACAAGTGAGATGATAACTTTCTCTTCTGTTTGTTTTTGTTGCATGATTTTGCTTGTGTTTACGGATGGCTTAGTGTGTAAGCTAACTCACTGGACTATGTGCATGTTTGAAATAACGTTAAGAAGCCTTCTAAGTTAGTTGGAACTAAAAAAAGCTACTTGGCTGCAATATATATCGATTATGCACTTCAGATTGAGTCAAGATTACTTCTCATCTAGATCAATGATAAGATTACCTTGTTGTTTTGCCTTAACTTATGAAGATCCATGTAGTAAATGCATTAAAAAACTTGCTCTGAGTTGAAGAGGCCTGTTAACATTTGTGGCTCGATGTTGAAGCATCTTTTGCAAATTTTCATATATCTTCGTTGATTGAAATTCTGAGGGTGAAATTTTTGTATGGGCCAAGATTGTGGCCATATGGTAAAAGGTACTCTTTCACATATGAATATATACATTAAATTTTCTTATCGTGATTTGGAGGTGAACCTAAAATAGTTCATTGTTTTGTAAATCCATGTACATCTACAGATTGCAGTTAAGAGATTGAAAGTTTGGGGCAACAAGTAATTTTCTGTTGAAGTTGAAATATTGGCAAGAATACAACACAAGAATATTGTTGGCCTAAGAGGATATTGTGCTGAGGGCCAAGAAAGGGTAATTGTATTTGACTATATGCCAAATTGGAGCCTCTTCTCTCATCTTCATGTACAGCACCCTGAAGAATGCCTTCTTGATTGGAACAGAAGGATGAACATCGCAACTGGGTTATCTGAGGGCATCGCGTACTTTTTAGCCTTGATTTCCTTCATCTGAAAAACACAGATAATATCATAGATATTGAATCACACAACAACATATATAAGTACATTAAGTTTTACATCATGTTTAGCTAACCCCTTTGTGACCGTTTGTTTTCTTTCAGATATCTTCACCACCAAGCAACACCATGAGTAATCCATAGAGGTATCAAAGCAAGCAATGTGCTACTGGATGCAGATTCTAAGGCTCGGATTTCAGGATTTGAATTTGCTAAGTTGATTGGGGAAACCCATAAGAGTATCAAAATTAAGGGAATCGTCATGGATCTCATGCTAGAATATGCTTGTTTGGACGTCTACGACTTTGGAATTCTCTTGCTGGAACTTGCTAGCAGCAAGAGACCAATTAAAAAACCAAGTGCCATATCAGTATCTGAATGGGCACTTCCCTTGGCTTGTGATGAAAAATTTGGTGAGCTTGCAGATTCAAAACCAAAGGGAAAATTTGTGAAGGATGGAGCAATTGATGGAACAGAGAATACAAGCTCAGTTCCTTGCTTTCATGCAAAAGACGCAATTAAATGCTCTTGCAAATACTCCTACTTCTAGCATTCCTAGTATTGGTCCCTCTACGTAATTTTTCTTTTACATTATATAATGTATCTTTTAATTGAACAATTTTTTTTGTTAAAGACATAAAAACACTTTGATGGTTATAAATCTTATTATTTAATATATTATATTTGTTAGTTAATTACTTTATTTTTATTAAACCTTATGATAATATTTATCAGGAATATAAATAAAATTTTTTGTATAATTAATATATTATAAAAATAATTAAACCTTCAGTGGTGACATCTGTCATCACAAAAAAAGGTAATCAGTGGCGTCGTCATTGATGCCACTGAAAATATAATTAGCGGCGACTAATGTCGCCGCTGATTCTTATGTTTCAGTGGCGACATTTGTTGGTAGTAAGCTCATCACCTTTCAGCGGCGACTTTTTAGTCACCGTTGAAAATAGACTTTCAGCGACGATTTTTTTATGTCCCCGTTGATAAGTTTCAACCACGGCCGCTACAGCAACGATCTAGTGGTGACAAAATGTCGTCGCTGAAACATTTCAGCGTGACTTTTAGACTTTCAACAGTGACATTTGTTACCGTTGAAAGTCAAATTTTTTGTAGTGTTTGATGTTGGGAGTACCCTTTGGTTCTGGGGGAACATTCAGCACAAACTCACCAAGAAGGTTGTTATCCTCAACCCTTATTCTCTCACCCTCAAAAAGTTGAATACCTGCATTTATTTGGTTGTCACAGAAAGTAGTTAATCCATATAATGACTTCGTTGTGGGGATTATAGTGTTCCTTGAGATTACTACTTTCATCAAACCATCATTTACCTTAAGCCCTAAGGACAATAGAGTTACACCCCTCAAGACAATACCAGTTAAATTTTCAATGCCTTGACCATTTGATAATATAGCAGCTTGAATAGCAGCACCATAAGCTACAGCTTCATCTGGGTTTACGCTCCTACATAAATTCTTCCCATTGAAAAATTCCTGTAATAGTTCTTGGACTTTAGGAATTCTTGTAGATCCACCAACAAGTACAACCTCATCAACACTGCTCTTGTCCATCTTAGCATCCATAAGACACTTCTCCACAATTCCCAAACACTTAGCAAAGAGGTCTTTGTTCAATTCCTCAAACTTGACACGAGTGACTGTTGAGGAAAAGTCAATGCCCTCATATAAGGCATCAATTTCAATGGTTGTCTCAAAAACTGATGAGAGTGTTTCTTTTTGCCTTCTCGCATGTGGTTCTCAACCTCCTAAGGGCCTTTGGACTCCCACTAATGTACATCTTATGTTTCCTCGCAAACTCTTCTACAAAGAAGTTCACCATTCTGTTGTCAAAGTCCTCCCCTCCAAGGTGTGTGTCGCCATCAACTGCTCTAACTTTGAAGTTGCCCTTGTTAATTGTGACAAGAGAAACATCAAAGGTACCACCACCAAGATCAAAGACAAATATGTTCCTGTCCTTGTCCTGGTCGTAGTTATTTTGCTTGTTAAGACCATATGCAATTGCTGCAGCGGTAGGCTCATTAATTATTCGTATTACATTAAGGCCAGCAATTGTGCCTGCACCTTTGGTTGCTTGACGTTGAGCGTCATTGAAATATGCAGGTACAGTAACAACGGCATTCTCAACGGTTGAACCGAGATATGACTCCGCAATATCACGCATCTTTGCTAGTATCATGGATGAGATTTCTTCCGGTAAAAATTGCTTTTCCTGTGATTTAAAATTTACAACAAATCTGGGCTTGTCATCGGCACCACCAATAACCTTAAAAGGCCAGATATTCATATCATTCTGAACATGGGAATCACTAAATCTCCTACCAATCAACCTCTTTGCATCTGCGGATTATCATTGATTTGTAAGTGAAAATAAATAATGAGTTAAAGGAAATATACAGTACAACATCCATCCTCCAAATAAAAAGAAGAAGATTATAAAACATAGTTGAACTAGAGGTGAATTTAAATTTAATAGTGAATGAATGGAGTAAACGACGACCAATCCTAACTATATATACCGTTGCAGACTTTTTTTTTAATTCGAGAACTCATTCTTATTTTCTAGGGCCTCAATTGAAAATCATAAGACTCGTATTCGTATAGCCTTTGATATTGTAAAAAAATATGAGGAAAAAAAGGGGTAAAACAATCGGACTCTGAAAATTTATGAAAAAACATTATCAGAGAAGTTTTTTTTTTTTTTTAACTCACATTTTGGGCTACTACATATATTCTCTTACCCAAGTTCAATTCAGAGGCATAGTTGATTGAAACAGGAAAAAAGGGGGGGGGGGGGAAAACAGAGAGAAAGAGACAGACAACCACCAAAGAAAGTATTAGTAGGGTTAAGTGCAGCCTGGTTCTTGGCAGCATCACCAATCATCCTTTGAGTATCAGTGAAGGCAACACAAGACGGTGTTATTCTGTTCCCTTGATCGTTCACTATAATCTCTGCTCGCTCATGTTGCCATACTGCAACGCATGAGTATGTTGTTCCAAGATCAATTCCGATGGCTAGCTTCTGCCGCGATGTATCGCCCATCTTCTTCCTCTTTGAAGTCTGATCAAAGGACTCTTTTGAGTCTAAATCGGAGAAAGGCTTCTTGGACATTTGTTGCAAGTTGTAAGAGGCTAGTCATCTATTCCAAGTACAAAGTAACAGACATTAAATGGAAACGGGAAGTGGCAATCAAAGCGGCAGAAATCAAGAGATTATGGCATTAAATATACATATAATTAAATGACGGTTGTGAAGCATATTTTCAATCAAATCAAGTCATCAAATATATAATTAGAAGATAATTAGAATATTTGATTATTATTGTTTTTCTTTGGGGCAAACGAAGATTGCCAACTAGATCCGGTGAAGTTTATTGCTAATATATAGTTTCAATTCTCAAAATTTAGGCTTAATTAATTGCTCCTATAAAACTTGCGTGCTCCTATAAAGTAAATACAATTTAGTAAAAAGAAAAAAAATGAGTGTGTGGTTGACATGGCTTTTTGTGGACACCCTATTTTACTTGGATTCACAAATAAATAATAAGCCAAATAAATAAAAAAATGGTATTGGAAAAATTCCCCTAATTCTTTCTTGAAGGTTAAGTTCGAAAAACCCATTTACAATAAATAATTAAAAATAAAAAAATAAAATTAATCTAAATTCTAATGAGATTAAATGTTGATTAAACTCCTGATTAAGAAAATATGGTTTTGAGTCTTTAGTAAAAAAATCTCATTAATACTGATTAGCCTCTAGATTAGGAAATGTGGTGTGAAGTCATTAAAACAATTTTAAAAAAATGAAAAATAAAAAAAAATCTCTTGGCCCCCAAATTAGAAATGTGATTTTTATTCATAACAGAGAAAAAAATAAAAATAAAAATAAAAATAATTCTCTCATTTATGATGATTGGGTCTCAAGTTAGGAAATGCCATCAAGAAAAAAATAAAAAACAATTAAAAAGAAATTTTAAAAAGGGCCATTAATGAGGCAAAACTAGGTGAGGCCTATGAGAAGATGAAGAGGCAAAGGCACACAAAAAGAATTTGTGGGGATGGAAGATATTTGGAAGAAAAACGAATCAACTGAGAGAGGTAGAGAGATAATTCTATTTCTTCACTCCATCTCATCGCTTGGAAATAGTAATATCTATGGGGATAGTTCACCTTAACCTAAGAGACAAAATCCTACAGAGCAGACCATCCACGTGAGATACAAAAATATCGGAACAACTATTTTTTTTTATTTTACACCATATTTTCTTGCCATCCGATTTTACACTATATTAACTCATAACAAAACATATCAATCAGATATTATATTATATTTTCATTATATATTGTACACTCAACAAATAAAATTTTTTTAAGAAAAATAAAAAAAATCCTCCTATTTCATTGTATTGTATATTTTCAACAAAAAAAAAGAGGAAATTTTTCACTCATTTTATTTGAGCACCACTGCACCATTATCTCACACATCATAATCTAATGATTTAAAAAATAAATGAAAGAGAGAAGAACAATATCTAAATAGATATTTAGCTAAAGTATATATTTGGTCATTTAATTTTGTATAAGGTTCCAATTTAGTCCCTTAACTTTAAAAACATACATTTAGTCCTTTAATCCTAAAATCATTAGGTTTTAATAATGATTTTTTGTAACAATCATAGATGTTTTGAAAATCAAACTTAACATATTAGCATTTGAGAATATTTTATCAACATTTAATATCTTAATGTCATCATTTTTTAAAAAAATTTTAGGGTTGAAGGACTAAAAGTATACTTTTTAAAGTTAAGGGACCAAATTAAAACCTTGTATAAAATTAAAGGATTGTATACTTTAGTTTAGGTATTTCTATGACTTCATTCTATATTACTCCTCCGGTCCTTAGTATAAGATCCAATTTGACTTTTTATTTGGTCCTAATTATAAGACCCAATCCATTTTGTTTCTTATATTTATGCATTTTTTTCCAAGATAATCCTTCTAATAATGATAGTTTTAGCCAATATACTTAATTAGCAAGGATATTTTAGGAATGACAACACTTATTTATTATAAATAACCAACTTAACTTACTTCCTTAATCTCCTCAAATAAGTCAATTGGGTCTTATAATTAGGACCGGAGGAGTAATTCATAAAAAATATCAGAGTATGTAAATTTCCTTTTTTTGTGTTCTAGTATAGATTAAAATTAGTAAAATATCTATCTCGATATTGTTTATTTATTTACTGATTAAATTATTTATTTTTTATATTTTTCAATAGATTTTATTTCCCCGTCTCCTAAAAAAATTATTTATTATAAAAAATATATAATTTCTCTTATATAAGATTTCTGTTGACTCTTCTTTCTTTTTTTTTAATAATTTTTCCCCTACTCTCGGCTTTTCACCTTAATAGTTCAGAATTTGGCTAACTATGGTTCCCAGCTCCACTCTTTTTTGGGCTTCATTTAAATTTTTTTTAAATTATACTCTTCTGATCCTTAATATAGGATCTAATTGTTAAGTTAATTTTAATCCTAAATATAATATCTATTTATCATATTTATCAATTTTTTCTAAATTATCTCTATGGATACTCCCTCAACCATAATCAAGTAAGTGAGGAAGGGGGGATATTAAGAAAAATAATTATGGTGTTTTAAAAAAATATGTCATATTTTTTTATAACTACCTAACTTACTTAATTTTCTTAATCTAATCAAATTAGTTAAATATACCTTATATTAAGGATTGAAGGAGTATTTTCCGTATGTTCTCGTGTAAGACATGATACAGAAAGCACATGACTTAATACTATTTAATATAAAAGTGAATGAAAAGTGAAAACTTGCCGATCTGTTTTCCTTTATTGCTTTATTGGTGATACGAGGAGTCATTATTTATTGCTTTTTCATTCCTGGAAACTACTTGTGATCGATTCTTGCTTTCTTTGAAACTAAACTTAAATTGATGGTGGAATATTATTAACATTAATATTAATAATCCATTTATTCTCTGCACTATCACCTCAAAATTGAGGAAAAACACCAAAGGAATATAAGCTTGGGGAGGGATTTTTTTTTGTTTTGTTGTTTAATTAGATTAACAAAAAAATTATCTACTCCATCCGACTAGTTCCGGGTTCGAGTCCCGGGCAACCCATTATACTTAATATATCCAAGTCATATGTATGAAGTCATACGGTGCTCATAGTTCTAAATAATCCGTATCTTTTCTTGGTTTGGGTGCCTTCATTGAAAGATGAAAGTACCTAAGTTTTTGGAAGAATTACAATGAGGTCCCAAATAAGGAAAACAATTAAAAAACAAGTATCAGAGGTTGTCATTCTCGCTATAGGACTTGTTATTATAGGCTGTTGAGGTTATTATTGGGACCTTTCGGTAATTATTTCTCCTCTATGGGATTTGGTTGTAATTCCCCCCAAGTTTTTTGCTCACAAGGGAGTATTTGAACCAAAAAATATGTAGTGTCCACCCATAAAATAAAAGAAGGATGAATAAGCAGAGAGGTGGATACATGGTTAGGATTGGTAATATGGACCAACCCATGACCCGTGGGTTGGCTCATGACGGGTTAAACCCATATGAGTTAGGTTGAAGCAACCCGTTTGAAGGCGGGTTGGCTTTTAGCCAAACCTAACCCAAGGTGGGTTAGTGGGTTGGCCTGCCAACACTTTTTTTTTTGTGAATTTTTTTTAACTTTTAAATATTTTTTCTTATATAATATCCAGAAATAGTAATAAAATTTTTGTTTTTCCTTGAAATATTTGATTAAAAGCACCAAATAAATTATATAGGTATTTTTTTATTTTTTAGATAGGATATAATATATAATAATATAATTATAATAATTAAAAATTTTGAAAAAAAATAAATGCAGGTTAGTTCACGGGTTGGTAGGTTAACCCACGACGGGTTGCGGGCCTAGCGGGGCGAGTTTAAAAAGCTTGTTTAGTGGCGGGTTGGCTTTTAACCAACCCTAACCTGTCATTTTTGGTGGGTTGATGGGTTGGACCCGCATGTTCAAACCATATTACTAGCTCTATGCATGGTAGGAGTATTACAAATCCTTCAATGCTTTATATATTAAATATATAATAAATGACTAAATTTTTTAAGGTTTATTTGTAAAAACAATAAATTGAGAAAGTATACATTTATATCTTCCCAATTCCACCACATGAACATGAAAGACTGATGACTTTATAATTTAAACGTTCTATTCCACAAAGCACTTCAAGGTTTATGTGGCTCCCGAAGGTGACTTTTCATCTCTGAATAATAAATAAATTAAAGTTTATTAAAAACTGCAGATATAACAAGATCTATCAAAAAAGCCGAATCTGTTTTTGAAAAAATAGGAAAGATAGAAATTTTTTTGAAATAACGACAATATATATTTAAATTAAAATAATCATTAAATTCAAATATTTACATATTACAATATATATTTAAATTAAAATAATCATTAAATTGTAATATTTACATATCACCAGTCTTTTTATGCAAATCTCAACAATCTCTTCATTTAAATTTAGAAATTCAAATTAAGAAGAAGGCTATCTAAACTCATCTTCTCTCTGAATTTACTTTACATTGAAATCTCTCAACAATTTCTCTACTTTAATTCAAATAAAGAGGGAATCCAAAGTAAATAATCTCAAAAGTCTCTATCATCGAGATCAATGTTTGATTGTAATTCACTACAAGTAGGCTCTTGACAAAAATATCAAGGTTTTCATCTTCATCAACCATGTAAAATGACTTATTTACTCATAGACTTTCAGATGCTAGTATTAAACAAAATAATTATCAAGACTATACACTACAGATCGTAAACCTGAAGAAAATTTGTTACATGTCAGAAAAAAGCTACGAGCCGACTCAATGACTTGACAACATAGAAACAACGCGTAGTGATAAAGAAACGCAAGGACAGAAAAAACTCCAACAATCTACGGAGAGGCCTAATGTGTTGCAGATGGTCAAGCCACCACGATTCCGAGCTCTTATTGGCAGGAACACCAATAACGTCGTCACAATAATGGATCCATTTAGACCAATCATCCCAATCCTCCACTATATGCTGCCACTATAAAAGCCCGAAGAATTGAAAAGGAAAGGAGCAAAGAACCAAGAACACTACATGAATTGATCATTAATATGAGAGCTAGTTGACTAATTTGAGTAAATTAAGAAAATTAATTAAGTTAATTATTTGTAATAAATATGTATTGTCTTTCCCAAAATATTTTTGCTAATTTAAGTATATTAGTTAGAACTTAAAACATTTAATATGTACAATTATTACAAGGACTGTCTTAAAAAAAACATAAATAAATATGAGAGACAAAATATATTAGGGTCACTAAATTAAAGGGAAAATTACACTCAGGTCCCACAGAGCACAATTAATATAAAAAAGGTCCCTCGAAATCCCGAAATGATTCTGAAGTCCCTAGGGACCTGTGTGTAAGTAATTCTAATTGTGAAATTACCTACTTACTCCTGTTAATTTTATTGCAGCAATTCGTTTACAATCTCAACAGTGGCTGTTAACAACCCGAGAAGACGTGATTGACAACCTCGGCGGTGCTCATGACAACTCACTCTGTGGAATGCCAGGGGCGTTGTTGAGGTTGTTAACCACCTCTTCTCAGGTTGTTAACAGCCACTGTTGAGGTTGTAAATAGGTTCTAATTTTATTGCAGCAATTTGTTTACAATCTCAATAGTGGCTGTTAACAACCCGAGAAGACGTGATTGACAACCTCGGCAGTGCTCATGACAACTCACTCTGTGGAATGCCAGGGGTGTTGTTGAGGTTGTTAACCACCTCTTCTCAGGTTGTTAACAGCCACTGTTGAGGTTGTAAATAGGTTCAAATTAACAGGAGTAACTATGTAATTTCACAATTAGAATTAATTACACACAGGTCCCTGGGGACTTCAGAATCATTTCGCGATTTCGAGGGACCTTTTTGATATTAATTGTGCTCTGTGGGACCTGAGTGTAATTTTCCCTAAATTAAAAGACAAACTAACTCTAAAGATTGGAGGTAGTAAGAACCTAAGAAACAATAGGGGGAAAAAAACAATAACACAAAAGGAAAAACCCCATATTTATAGGAACATCGAACCAATGAAAAAATCCACTCTTCCAATACAAAGGGAAGCAAAGACGCCCAAAGTAAATGCAAACACAACACTCAAAAGTCAAATCAGATGCATGCATTAAGAATCAAATGACATGGACAAGCCATCCAAAACCAAAAAAACATGATGACATCAACAACAACAGACCAATGCGCAAAAGATTACACCACCCAGGTGAGGAACTCCATGTGGACCAATCACCAAAGCCCTACAACGTTTATAGAATTTTCTTGATTTCTTGATGATTATTGATTGATTGTTCTTGTGTTTTAAAGAAAATTTTACACAAGTTTTACGTGATGAGCATAAGCCTAAAAGAAGTGCTCAATCCCAAAAGACTAGCCTATTAAGAGGGAGAGCCCTATTAAACTTATAAACCTTACAACACTTGTGAGATTTCTCAATGTGGGACTCCTAACAAAGCACCCCCCTCAAGAGCCGACGTCACCGGCAGCTTCATTCTATGACACTTCACTCAGTTTTCTTACCGGTCAAAACCCTTGTAGGTAGCCCTCTCTAATTGGATGACTCTCAATGAAAGCATCAATGTGATGATCATAAGCCCAAAGGAAAAGTTCAATCCTAAAAAACTAGCCTATTAGGAGGGACAACTCCTTGAACTTATAAACCCCATAACACTTGTGAGATTTTTCAATGTGGGATTCATAACATAGCACCCCCTGAGAGCCCACGTTGCCGGCGGATCCACTCTATGGTACTTCAATTGGTCTTCTTACTGATTAAAACCCTCCACAAGTAGCCATTTCCAGTTGGTTAACTCTCAATGAAAGCACCAACATGGTGAGCATAAGCCCAAAGGGAGAGTCCAATCTTAAAATATTAGCCTATTAGGAAGAAGAGCCCCTAGAACTTATAAACCCCATAATACTTATGAGATTTCCCAATGTAGGACTCATAACAGAGCATCCCTCTCTAGAGCTAAGGTCCTAAGAACCCTTTGCAGCTAGCCTTCTCTGGTTGGCTGACTCTTAATGAAAATAGCAATATGATAAGCATAAGCCCAAAGGGAGAGCCCAATCCTAAAAGACTAGCCTCATAGGAGGGAGAGTCCCTTGAACTTATAAATCCCATAATATTTGTGAGATTTCCCAATGTGAGACTCATGACAGGGCATTCCCCTTGAGAGTTGAGGTACTCGGAGGCTCCATTCTATGGCACTTTACTCAGTCTTCTTATAGATCAGAACCCTTCGCAAGTAGCTCTCTCCAGTTGGCCGACTCTTAATCACTAATGTAATAAGCATAAGCCCAAAGGGAAAGCCCAATTCCAAAAGACTAGTCTATTGGGAGGAAGAGCCCCTTGAACTTATAAACCCCATAACCTTTAGAAGATTTTCCAATACGGGACTCATAACAGAACACCCCCACAAGAGCTAATGTCCCCAGTGACTCCACTCTACGGTACTTCACTCGATGTTTTTATCGATCGGAAACCTCTGCAAGTAGCCCTTTCTAGTTAGTTGACTCTTAATGAAAACACTAAAATGTTATGATCCAATAATTCAAAAATAATGCAAAATGTTAGTAACAAATAATGGCCTGAAAATATGGTTGTATTATTTACACACACACACACACACACACACATATATCAAAACATCAACAATCACTGGCTCATATATATCTAGATAAGCTCACAATAACCACAAGCATAGAAAGATAACTAAAGTGTCAGAAAATGTAGAGAAGGGCAATAACAGAAGGGTAATATCAGAGAGGAAGAGAAACCCAGAGAGAGGGTCTAGAGAGAATTATAATGTCTTGAGTTTTATTTTGGGTTTTGGTAGCCCTTTTTAGTTGATTTTGAGGATAATTGGTGTTTAAGCTTGAATCTTGGTGTCTAGTTTGGGATCAAAATGAGTTGGAGGAGCAGGTAGGATTTGTTCACAACAATGAAGTGAACTGGGGAGTATTGGGAGAGCTTCCTTTCAAGAATAGGGTTTCATCGCGGCGAAGTTAAGGGGGATGCTGTGACGAAAGTTGTCCAAGTGGGTAAGGGTTCCTCTCAGGAAAAAGTTATCGTCATGACGAAATGGGTTTTGGCCACGACGAACTTAGGTTTCTGGGTTAGAAAATTCCTCTTGGGATTAGTTAGTTGCGACAAAGGCTTGGCTTATCCGCGACAAAAAGGTCACATTTTTAAATATGGAGAACAGATCTAATATGTGAAAATCAGATTTTTCGAAGGTAGGAGTTAGAGCTCTGTTAGGGCTTCGTGTCTTTGGCTTGGAGAAGGTGTTTCTAAGGATCCATTGCCTCAACTAAGTGAATCTAACCTCTAATCTACTCTTTCTCTTGGGACTTTTGAGGATTTTGTGGAGGAACCCTAGGGCTTTTTAGTTTCTGATGGAATTGAGGTTTTTGACTGATTATTTTGAGTTTAAATGATTGCTTTGCGTTAGTCTAAGTTTTTAATCAGTGTAGTTTTCTTGGATTTGGAGACTTTAAAGTTTTGGAAACTTAGGCTTTGTGAAAATGGAGGTTTATGATTGAGGATGATAATATAGTGGTTGAAATTGAGTTTTGTGAATTGGGTTATGTTAAGGAGGGTTAAATAGGATGTTTAATCAATTTAGAATGTTGTAAAGACTTTCATTATTCTAACTGGTTTCCTAGAGTGGGTCTTTGAGTTTCTGGATTCAATTGGTGTTTTGGAAGGAGAACTAGAGTGATAATGATGGAGGAGCATGGTGTAATCAAGAGCACGGGCAAGGAGCTTAAATAAAGAAGTCCAACATTCCAAAAGATCCATTACAATGCATTGGACGCCCAATGATAAGAGCAAGGACCAAAGCTATGAAAGAGACCCTAAATTGTCTAATAAGAGAGCTAAAAGAGCTGGAGCCCATTTATTTGGAAGAAGCACATTTTAATGAGCCTAAAAGGAGTCTAAAAATGGTGATCACATTGCTAGAAGCCCAACAAGATGATGTACAAAGCCCATGTGGGGTTCAGATTGAAGAATTCACTTAAAATACCATGTGACAAGCATGTGCCTTGGACAAGGGTCATAAGTGACGTCCAAGAATCTTCAAGAAGGATCAAGAAGGCATCATTATGAATTGATTATGATTTAAATTCGTTTTTTTGGTCAAGGAGTATTCTAGAAGATCATGTTTTGATCTGCTTTTCTATTTTTAAATAGCAAACTTGTTCTTGAAATTTAAGTTATTTCCTTTTATTTCTATGTAATAAATGGTGCCTCTTATAGTCAAATAATCATTAATGAGACATCATCCCTAGTATTTATATCTTAGGATGCTGATTCTAGAGTGTTCTATTGTTGCCTATATATAGGCTTCGTTTTTGTAATTGAAGGCAGACTTAGATGAATAAGAACTAGTTTATTTCTCTCCGTGTGAGCTTTGCTTGCATCCTTGTATTCTCGTGAGAATACTCGACAGTATCAAGGGATTGATCAACCTTGTGGTGTCTTGATGACTAGAGTTGTAAGAGACAGGTTCTCTTAAGGTCCTACCTAGATCAACCATCTGTCCGTTACTTGATTCTAACCGGTCCGTACATCTCCTTATATCAAGTGGTATTAGAGCTAAGGTTTGTAAGATTTCAAGTTCTATCTTTTGGTGTTTTAATTTTTTTTCTCTGTTGCTTCTATTTTCCTTTCGTTTACATTCTCCTCATTCTGTTCTTCCTCCTTTCTTCCTTATTTCCATCCCTTTTTTTTGTTTTTGTTTTTTTCTTTTCCTTTTCATCTCCTTTCCACCCTTTTTCTTTTGTTTATTTGACTTGCTTTATTCTTTTGAGTAGCAAAAAAAAAATTCGTGAAAAAAAAAAGAGTGCTATTGTGTTGAAACAAAAAAAGAAAAAAAAACGGAAGAAAAAGGGAAAGAGTTTCAGATTTTGGATATTGCAGCATAAGAGGCAAGTTTCCTAATTTGAAAGAGCTTCCATTGCAAGTCACAATTAATTTCCTAAATCTTTATACTTAGGTGGTAAGACTCCTACTTTCCTTTTTTTCTAGTTTCCTATTTTGAATTCCTTTCCTTTTCATATTCCTATCCTATTTTCTTTCTTCAAGTTTCCTTCTTTCTTTTGTTTCCTATTCTTTTTCTTTCCTTTTCATACTACTTGCCTAATTTCAGTTCTTTTCTTGCAAGGTACTCACTTTCCTAAAGTTTTCTCAAGGTAGTACCTTTCCTAGTTACTTTGTTTTCCATTTTCCTTTACTTTCATAACCTTATTTTCATTTTGCAATTTCTGCCTCCCTTTTGCACGTTTTTTTTTCTATCCATTTTTTTTCATTATAAACTTCTTCTCTCCTTTCATTCCATCCTCACGTTTAGCCTATCCTTCTTCTTTCATATCTTATCTTTTCCCCTCTTTCACATAGTTGCTGGCTCTTACAATTTCTGGTTGTGAAGGTTACCACTTTCTAATATTGTCTCTTAGTTTTTGTTGAGTTTCAATCAAGAATACTATAGGAGACAAGCTTGAGTGGTAAAAGGCAAGAGTGTTTTACTTCAATATAAAAGCCAAAGTTGAGAGAAACATGAGTAGCACCAAATTAATTGAGTGGAACACACGAGCGGAGTGGTGAGGTCCTTTATTTCTATTTCTTTTCTCTTTGCTTCAACTAACATCTCAGGTTAAAGATGAGTGGGAAAGAATCCAATAATGAAGAATTCAACACAGATATCAAAGTATTCATGAGGGCTATAAGAGATGAGTTTCTCAAACTCAAGATGGAAATGGAAGAGTTAAAGATATCCAAAGCAGATAGTAGTGACGACAGGGTTATTAGATTTGGTTCGTCAACTTCAAAGAGCAGGAGCAAACATTCCAAAAATGACACGGCCATAATTGATCCGAAGATCAAGTATCCTACTTTCAAGGGTAATACCGATCCAGATAAATATCTTGATTGGAAGATGAAGTTCGAGCAGATTTTCAGATTGAATGATAAATATCTTGATGGAGGAGTATGGTGTAATCAAGAGCACGGGCAAGGAGCCCAAACAAAGAAGTCCAACATTCCAAAAGATCCATTACAAGGCATTAGAGGCCCAATGATAAGAGTAAGGACCAAAGCTATAAAGGAGGCCCTAAATTGTCTAATAAGAGAGCTAAAAGAACTGGAGCCCATTTATTTAGAAGAAGCACATTTTAATGAGCCTAAAAAGAGTCCAAAAATGGTGATCACATTGCTAGAAGCCCAACAAGATGATGTACAAGGCCCATGTGGGGTTCAGATTGAAGAATTCACTTAAAATACCATGTGACAAACATATGCCTTGGACAAGGATCATAAGTGACGTCTAAGAATCTTCAAGAAGGATCAAGAAGGCATCATTATGAATTGATTATGATTTAAATTCATTTTTTAGGTTAAGGAGTGTTCTAGAAGATCATGTTTTGATCTACTTTCCTATTTTTAAATAGCAGACTTGTTCTTGAAGTTTAGGTTATTTTCTTTTATTTCTATATAATAAATGGTGCATCCCATAGTCAAATAATCATTAATGAGGCATCATCCCTAGTATTTATATCTTAGGATGCTGATTCTAGAGTGTTCTATTATTGCCTACATATAGGCTATGTTTTTATAATTGAAGGCAGACTTAGATGAATGAGAACTAGTTTATTTCTCTCCATGTAACCTTTGCTTGCATCCTTGTATTCTCGTGAGAATACCCGACAGTATCAAGGGATTGATCAACCTTGTGGTGTCTTGATGGCTAGGGTTGTAAGAGACAGGTTCTCTTAAGGTCCTACCAAGATCAACCATCTGTTTGTTACTTGATTCTAGCTGGTCCGTATGTCCCCTCATATCAGATAATGGTTTTTTATGGTTTTTGGAGTGTTGTTATGATGGTTTGGCCCATATGAGTTAGGTAGAGTTTTGGTTGACCTACGAATTTTGAGTCCCCATGTATTATGTTGGCCACTTTATTAGTTGTTAACTAATATATAGTGGTTTGTGTGTTTGTGTGCTTGTGTAAACTAGTTGTGAGGTTTTTGTTGGTGTATAGGGCATTGTTAGTGTTTTGATTATTCCTTGCTCAGGCGAGAGGTAACCACTTTCCAATCCTTTGTATATGCTGTTATGGTACTATGAGTGGATTTATATTTTCATGCTCCAAATAATAAATGGTGTTCTAAATGTATTTTATATATGGAAAGAGAAATTGTCTTGTGAGGTTTTGCATGATATTAAGGTATTGAGAGTTTTGGAAGATATGTCACTTGTTGAAGTTATTATGAAATGTGAACTTATTTGTTGGTAAATACTTGATCATGATTCATGTGTTGAGACTTGCTTGTTGGTAAGGCCCATGATGGTTAGCTCTTTACGTCCCCCCATAGTGAGGGATAGGCCTTTGTGGCTCCTTACGTTCCCCATAGTGAGGGATAGACCTGGTTCGGCTTTAGAAAATCCCCCAAAGTGAGGGATATGGTTGATAGGGTTGCATCATTGCACGTGCATAATTGTTGTGGCTATCATTTACAATTTTATACGTAACTGCCCCCACTTAACAACTCATGAGCACCTATTAGTCTGTACCCTGAATTGGAACTTTGGTTACTAGGACTTTAGTCTCACCTTGTGGTTTAACATGTTTTCAGGTGAAGGTTCTAGGTGTACGTTTTCGGGGAGGGACACGGAGGCTTGAGCTTGGTTAGCTATAATGCCTCTAGCTTGTGTATATGTATGGCTGGGTGTATATTGCCACATATAGGATCCTTTTGGAAATGTTTTGATTACATGGCATTATTGTAAAACGAAGGAAGTCTTATCTCACTTTTGGTTGGCCGGAAGCCATTTCTTATGTTTTATGACACTTTGATTTATGTTGTTGAAAAACAAGTGGATGAGCTTTTGGTTGATATCTTTTGTTACCCAAGCCGAAGGCTTGGAGGCCCAATAGATTTAAAGGAATGGTTTGGTTGCATGCAACAGTTTTGTTTGGGTTTCAGCCCACAGGTTTGAATGTCCGTTTCTAAATTTATGCAAATCCCTTTCTACTATGGTAATTTGTTATAATAGTCTTCCTTTTCTACCATAGTAGTAGTTTTATGATGAGTTTATAATGTTTGAGGGAGGGAGTTTTACAAGAATCATCAATAATATTATTCACACCTTAGCCACCTTCCATACTCCTTTTACATAAGCCTCAACCTATTCCACCTCTGTTAAGCCAATTCAAATATGCAGCGAACCCAATAATCCCATTCTCATGGTCCAAGTCCTCTTTAATGCTAAGCCCATCCATTACTTTACCCTCCCCTTTAAAATTGACCTTGTCCTCAGGGTCAAAAGCATGAATAATGGTTGGATAGCATTTAATTAGCTTAGTCTCATTAGAAGCCACCAATGTAATAGCTAGTGTTGATATGAGCAAGGAAGTGCCAATATATTCAAATGATAAGAAGATAGTTGAAGAATTGACTCCCAAGTCCATTGTTAACCATCCTATATAATTACCATTCAAAAAGATTGAACAAAAGGGAATTACAAGCTAAACAAGTAGAAAACGGACAAGAGAAGCAATCACATGAACAAATACTATCATTGCACCTTCTCCCCTCAACTCCTTAATTTTGAAAAAAAGTGTTAGTAATTATATTAACCTAGGCATAAGAGACTTTGGCAGGAATGTAAAGAAATGTTGAAACTTCTTGGATGTCACTTGGGTGTCTCTGAGTATGGTTATTGCTCATTATCATAGCATTAGTAATAGTCCCATCAAGTTCCTTAAAAAGTTACATTAAAGGTGACTTTTGTAAAAGATACTCCAATAGAATGCCAGGATCATAAACCCAACTAATAATAGGAATATTCCTGGCAAAATTGTTGTGACCTTTCCTAGCCCTTTCTTTCATACCCAATACTTCTAACAAGTGTCTCTTAGAATTTTTCATGCACTTATGGTAAGTTAGTGATGAAAAAGCAAAACCAACATCATCTTCAATTAGCTACTGCAAAATGGTCTTATTAGAAAAACTAAGCACATCAATAACTCTTATAGGAGCATGATAATTCAAAATTTGCTCATTATGCATCCCAACATTGATAAAACATAACCCACCATCTAAAGGTAAGCAATGTGTTCCATATATTGGACAACTCTTCACTGTACTTTCCCCATAATGCAAAAGCTTATCATTGATGAATGGAATAAATACCAAATACCTCTTGAACTTCAATAAAAGTCAAATAAGGAGACCAGTTAAAGAAATAGAAGGAGCCATCATAGGAGGGTTCAACAAGTAGGAAGCGATGATCAAAATGTGTTTTTTATGAATAGGGTATCGAAGTCTTGACCCTTAGGCATGTTTTGTGTCACATCCCACTAATTTTAACCCTGAGAATATGAGTAATAAATTAGACAAAAGGCCAAGTAGTGAAGTAGGTTCAAAGCCAGAACAACTTTTGGATTGAGATCCGACCCCTGACCAGACTAGTATTTTTAAAATTATCAGTCCAAGAAGGGAAAAATAGGAAAGTCAGTTAAAAATTCCTGAAAATTCCTAAAAAATCATAGGAGAATAAAATAGAGTGTCAAAAACTATACTTGAAGCTCCGGAAGTGAAAATAGCATGACAATGATTTATTATAGAATTTTCTATCAAGGCTTCAATAACTCCAAGAAAAATCTAAGAAAATTATTTGAAGATTTATTTGAGATTACAAAATTATTTCCAGCCTCTGGCAGTGAAAGGATTAATTTTAGAATAATTATTGCCAAAATCTTATTGGTAAGACTCAATTTTGGAGAAAATTCAATACAAGTGGTTAGAGAGTGAAGTAAATTCTAGAAAAATTTATAGGACCTTCCAACATTAAAAGAATATTTTGATATGAAGAAATAAATTTTTGGAGGTCCAGAACTATTACTAAAAATTACATAGGAATTTTAACTAATATGGCAAAATCAGACTGGGAAATGTCATGGGATTTGAAAAGATATTTCAGATTACGGATTGCTTATCAAAGACTAAAGCACACATAGATGATGATATATAAGCTGGAAGGAGAAGCAAATAGGTGGTGGAGGAAACTGAAATAGTCCTCCAAGTTAATAAAACCCAGATTTTGTGGGCATTATTCAAGGACCAATTTTTCCAACAATACTTTCTGCTATCGATAAGGGGTGAGAAGGAAGGAGAATTTCTTGTTGTGAGATAGAGAGAAAATGAGTCTTTTGATGAGTACCTTGCTAGATAAATCAAGCTGTCTTATTATTCTACCTATTTGCAATGTATGAATGATGAGCCCTGGTACATTGAGAAGATGATCAGGGGCTTAAGGCTTGAATTAAGAGAAAAGGTGGCCCCAAGGCATATCAAAGTATTCAATAAGGTAGCAGAAGCCTGTCGAATCACCGAGAGCAGCCAAAATCATCATGTTATGGCAAAGGTAACCCCTAGAGTCAAGAAACCCTAGTAAGGACTAGTCAAGAAGGAACCTCCTATGGCAACAGTAGGAAACAAAGAAGGCCTAATCCTAGTAGGAGGCCGAGAAGGGGAGCTAGATGAGGAGGATTTGGCACTACCCAGAAAGGAAAGGAATGTAAGGTGTGTAGCAAGATGCGGCAAGCTGGGACACTTTGCCAAGGAGTACTATAAACTGCCGACAATTTGAGGCCACTAACCCAAGGCAGAGTGTTTGCCCTCAATAAGGAAGAGACCTGTAAGTTGCCTAAGATAATACAAGGTACAAGTGTTAACGATTGCCTTGTGCATGCCATGTTTGATTCGAGCGCCAACCACTCCTTTATCTCGTATGATTATGTTGGATGTTTAGATCTCACCGTCGATACTTTGCCATATGATTTTTGTGTTTCCAATCCCACTGGTACTAAAGTTTTAACTTTTAGTGCTTGTTTAGATTGTAATGTTTGGCACGCTTATTGTTGCACTATGTTAGACCTTATATGCATGTCATTCTATGATATTGATGTCATTATTGGGTCGAACTGGTTATCCTCACATAATGTACTCCTTGATTGTGAAAACAAAACCCTTATCCTTCCTGTACAGGAAACAACCCCTTGCACTAAGGTGAAGTTGAATTTTGTGACTGAGGCTTAGGTAGATAGATACTTGAGATAGGTTACCAAGGGTATATGGTATTCTTCTCAGTATAGGCAAAGATTGAAGAAGGGATCAAAGAGATTCCAGTAGTGTGTGGTTTTACCGAAATCTTTCTAAAAGAAATCAGTGGACTACCACCAAAGAGAGAAATGGAGTTCGCTATTGACCTAATTCCAAGGACAGAACCAATTTCTAAAGTCCCATACCAAATGGCTCTAAATAAGATGACAGAGCTAAAGAAGCAAATAGAACAGCTATTAGAGAAAGGTTTCATCTGATCTAGTGTATCTCCATGTGGTGCATTGGTATTATTTGTGAAGAAGAAAGATGAAAATTTAAGGTTGCGCATCGACTATCAAGAATTGAATAAAGTAATGATCAAGACAAGTATCCTCTCTCTCGAATTGACAACTTACTAGATCAGTTTGCTGGTGTAGCAGTATTCTCTAAAATTGACTTGAGATCAGACTACCACCAACTAAGGATCAAAGCCAAGGACATTCCAAAGACTACTTTTCAGACCCGTTATGGACACTACAAATTTCTAGTGATGCCATTTGGATTGATAAATGCACCTGTAATTTTTATGGACTACACGAATAGAATCTTCTGACTCTACTTGGATCAATTTGTTGTGGTCTTCATTGATGATATCCAGGTGTACTCAAAGTCACTAGAAGAGCATGAGCAACATCTGCGAATTGTTTTGAACACATTAAAAGAGAAACAGTTCTACGCCCAATTCAGTAAATGTGAGTTTTGGCTTAAAGAAGTGAGATTCTTGGATCATGTGACTAGCTAATAAGGAGTAGTCATGGACAAGGTAAAGTAGAAGCAGTATTAAATTGAAACAGTCTAAGACAGTTACAGAGGTTAGAAGTTTGCCCTATCGCTAACTAAGCTAACAAGAAAGAGTTAACCTTTCGTGTGGGACGAGAAGTCAAGAAGTGTAAGGCTAGCTTCCAAAAGCTAAAGAAAAGACTGACCTCTACTCCCATGCTAGTTATTCTCAATCCTACACTATCTTATGTAGTATACACAGATGTCAGTAAGCAAGGATTGGGATATGTGTTGATGCAACAGTATTGAGCAGTCACCTTATGCCTCATGACTTGAATCGCATAAAGAGAACTACCCCACACATGATCTTGAGTTGGCAGTGATAGTGTGTCTTAAAGATCTGGAGGCATTATTTGTATGGGATAACTATTGAGCTATACTATGATCATAAAAGTCTCAAATACCTACAGGACCAAAAGGAATTGAATATGAGAGAGAGGAGATGGATGGAGGTACTCAAAAACTATAAATACCAGATAAAATACCATCCAAGGAAGGCTATTGTGGTAGCAGATGCATTAAGCTGAAAGGTAGTATAGGTGGCATCACTGATGATTAAAGAGCAGGAACTCCTAGAAAGTATTCAAAATTGGGGTCCAATCTATTAGATGCAGTTAACGACAGGAGAAGCCAGAGTACTAAAGACAGAAGTACAACTAATGGAGCAGATAGAGGAAGCTCAAAGGAAAGATTAACTGGTAGATATCCTCAGAGCCAAAATGCTAAGGAATGAAGCTAGAGATTTTGAGGTTTCAGCAAAAGGATTATTGAAGTATAAGGGAAGAATGTATGTCCCTCCTATAAATGGTCATAGAGAATAGATTCTAGATGAGGTGCACAAAAGCAAATACATGATTCACCTGGGCTTGATGAAAATGTACTGAGCTGTTAAAGAATCATTCTGGTGGCTCAGTATGAAAGGAGACATAACGAGATATGTTTCCAAGTGCATAACATCAGAAGCCGTCAGGACATCTAGAGCCTCTTGATATACCCGAATAGAAGTGGGATAGTATCTTAATAGACTTTATTATGGGATTACCTCACACATTGTCAAGGTACGATGAACTATGGGTAGTAGTGGAACAACTGATGAAAGTAGCTCATTTTTTGGCTGTGAAAAAGAAGTATCCACCAAAGAAATTAGCGAGGTTATACATTAAATAGATTATAAGACTGTAAGGGGTACTAGAGATGATCATATCACACAGAGATCCCCGATTTATTTCTAGATTTTGGAAGGTAATGTAAAAGGCCATGGGTACAATATTGAGTTTTAGCACGGCCTATCACCTACAAACAGATGGTCAGATGGAGTAAACCATCCAGGCACTAAAAGATATGTTGAGAGCATATATATCTTGGACTTTAAAGGAAGCTAGGATGAGTATTTGCCATTGGTAGAATTTGCCTACAACAATAGTTACCATTCCAATATTCAGATGGCTCTATACAAGGCACTATACTAGAAAAAGTGTAGATCCCGTTATGTTAGATAGAATTGAGAGAAAGAAAGGTTTATGGTCCTGATATAGTGGATTAAACCTCAAAGCAAATCAAGTTGATCAAGCAGAGATCGCTTACAGCTCAGAGTAGGTAAAAGAGCTACACCAATGTTAGGCAGAAGCCTCTAGAATTTAAAGTCGGAGACCATGTATTCCTAAAAGTTCTCCAACTACGGGCACAGGTCAATCCTTGAAGGCACGAAAACTGATGCCTAAATATGTAGGACCCTTCCAAATCCTCTCAAGAGTTGGACTGGTAGCCTATAAATTGACCCTACCCCCTAATCTCAGTCCAATACATAATGTCTTTGATGTTTTCAAGTTAAAGAAGTATCATACAGATCCTACCCACATCATAGAATACAATGATATCGTGTTGCAAGATAACTTGACATTTAAAGTATAACCACAACAGATCATAGATCGCAAGGTTAAACAGTTACAAAACAAGTGAATCCCACTAGTTAGAGTGATCTGGAAGGACCTAATACAAGGAGAAGCAACCTAGGAGAAGAAAGACAAGATGAAAAGCAGCTATCTAGAGCACTTCATGTGACACGTTTTAAATTTTGAGAACAAAATTTATTTAATAGGGGAGTGATCTTATGTCATTTAAAACCAAATTTGATACTCTAAAGAATGCAGCAAAGTAGCTTCCAATCAGAGGTCAATCTCAAGGAACTCAAGAGTCTAATAGTGTTATTAAGTGATTAAGTCACAAATTAGAGAAGAAATTAGGTGAATGCATTGGCAACTGAGATGTAATCATTTCTAAGACTGTAATCAAATGCTATTAAAATCAGAATTCAAAAAAGAGAATATTTTGAGATTGGAATTCAATGAGATGAATGATTCCTAGGAGGTATAACTTTGCCTTCACTGCCTTTCTTGCATCAATCAGAATTTAAGAGCTTTAATTGAATTAATTTCTGATAAGGTGAGATTGATTAAATGGAGATTCAGCCACTTCCAAAAGAAATATTAACCAATACTTCTCAAGAATTCAATCACAATGTATAAATCCATAACTAGACCTAGCTAAAGAATCATACATCATTACTCTAAATCAAGAAGATAACCTCTAAATACAATTAACCAAATCTCAAATCACAAAAGTGGATAGAAAGGAGTCTAAATCCCGAAACAAAGATTGACAACACAATCAAAATGTTACTGAAATTAAACACCTATAAACTCTAAACTCTTCCCTGTTTAACCATGGCTCAGGCTCCATTATATCTCCTAGAAATCCTTGAAGCTTAGTTGGATATGGAGGATGAAAGACTCAAGCTGGAGGATAGGAACTTCACCACAGCAACGGTGATGGTTGGGAAATGGAGGGTCTGGATGGAGGATTCCAGAAGGATTGAAAAATGCAGAGAGATGAAGATGAAGATAAAAATGGAAAACTAAAGAGAAACTCAATCTGAAAACTCCGTCCTTCCCTAAATGCTTTCCTCCCTTGTAATTAACACCTCCCAACTGAAAATGATGGAGGAGCATGGTGTGATCAAGAGCACAGGCAAGGAGCCCAAACAAAGAAGTCCAACATTCCAAAAGATCCACTACAAGGCATTAGAGGCCCAATGACAAGAGCAAGGACCAAAGCCATGAAGGAGGCCCTAAATTGTCTAATAAGAGAGCTAAAAGAGCTGGAGCCCATTTATTTCGAAGAAGCACATTTTAATGAGCCTAAAAGGAGTCCAAAAATGGTGATCACATTGCTAGAAGCCAAACAAGATGATGTACAAGGCCCATGTGGGGTTCAGATTGAAGAATTCACTTAAAATACCATGTGACAAGCATGTGCCTTGGACAAGGGTCATAAGTGACGTCCAAGAATCTTCAAGAAGGATCAAGAAGGCATCATTATGAATTGATTATGATTTAAATTCATTTTTTTGGTCAAGGAGTGTTGTAGAAGATCATGCTTTGATCTGCTTTCCTATTTTTAAATAGCAGACTTGTTCTTGAAATTTAAGTTATTTCTTTATTTCTATGTAATAAATGGTGCGTCTCATAGTCAAATAATCATTAATGAGGCATCATCCCTAGCATTTATGTCTTAGGATGCTGATTCTAGAGTGTTCTATTGTTGCCTATATATAGGCTACGTTTTTTGTAATTGAATTCAGATTTAGATGAATGAGAATTGAGTTTATTTCTCTTCGTGTGAGCTTTGCTTGCATCCTTGTATTCTCATGAGAATATCGACAGTATCAGGGATTGATTAACCTTGTGGTCTTCATGGCTAGGGTTGTAAGAGACGGGTTCTCTTAAGGTCCTACCTAGATAACCGTCCGTTCGTTACTTGATTCTAGCCGGTCCGTATGTCTCCTCATATCAAGTGGTATCAGAGCTAAGGTTTGCTAGATTTCAAGTTCTATCTTTTGGTGTTTTTTTTTTTCTCTGTTGCTTCTATTTTCTTTCGTTTCCATTCTCCTTATTCTATCTTCCTCCTTCTTCCTTTTTTCCATCCCCTTTTTTTGTTTCTTTCTTTTCCTTTTCATCTCCTTTTCTACCTTTTTTCTTTTTCTTTCCGAGTAGCAAAAAAAATTCGTGAAAAAAAAAAAAGAAAAAAAAAGGTTGCAGAATTGCTGAAAAAAATTTCAAAAATTGAAAAAAAAAAAAAAGGAAAAGAGTTTCAGATTTTAGAGTTGCAGCAGAAGAGGCAAGTTTCTTAATTTGAAAGAGCTTCGTTTGCAAGTCACAATTAATTTCCTAAATCTTTATACTTGGGTGGTAAGACTCCTACTTTCATTTTTTTCTAGTTTCCTATTTTGAATTCTTTCCTTTCATATTACTTTCTATTCTTTCTTAAGTTTCCTTCTTTCTTTTTGCTTCATTCTTTTTCCTTCCTTTTCATACTACTTGCCTAATTTCAGTTCTTTTCTGGTAAGGTACTCACTTTCCTAAAGTTTTCTCAAGGTAGTACCTTTCCTAA